>NW_004949131.1:3069771-3070732 GCF_000317375.1 Microtus ochrogaster
TAACTGCTCTCCTGGAGGGGTTGGGCGGGCACAGCTGGAACAGTTCATCAGCTAACAGCACTGGCTGCTCTCCTGGAGGGGGTGGGCAGGCACAGCTGGAGCAGCACTGACTATTCTGGAGGACCTGATTTTGATTCCCAGCATCCACATGGTAGCTCACAGCTGTCTAGAACTAGAGTTCCAGGATCTGACATCCTCTTCTGGCCTCTTTGAGCACCAGGCACATTTTGGTGCACAAATATATATATAAGCAAAACAGTAAAATCAATTTTTTTTTCAAAAAAAAATATCTTATTGTCTGGGCATCTTGGTACATGCCTTTAGTTCCAGAACTCGGGAGGCAGAGAGAGGCAGATCTCTATAAATCTGAGATCAGACCGTGCTACACAGTGAAACCCTGTCTCAAAACTCAAAACCAATAGAATAGACTGTTGTCTACTTCATGAAAAGAAGCCAATCATAACCAAAGTCAGTTATAATGAGTATAGAATTTCTCCTCCTTCAGTGTGTTTATTATATAGAAGTATTTGATCCTGGGCTGCTTTGGGCTTTTCGAAATGGAGTACTGTTGTAGCCCAGGCTGGCCTTGAACTCAAGACCATCTTGCCTCGCGTGTGTGATGCTGAGGGTATAGGCTTCAGTGCCATTTTGTTTTCACAGCTACCAGCCAGTCCCAACGGACATGAATTAGAGCCTAAGGCTCCCAGCTGACCGGCATACCTTCTGGACTCTCTACAGCCTATTCCCCTCCTGAATACTTCTTGCATGAGGCAGTCTTCTTTTTTTTTTTTTTGTTTTTTTTTGTTTTTCGAGACAGGGTTTCTCTGTGGCTTTGGAGCCTGTCCTGGAACTAGCTCTGTAGACCAGGCTCGCCTAGAACTCACAGAGATCCACCTGCCTCTGCCTCCCGAGTGCTGGGATTAAAGGCGTGCGCCACCACCGCCCGGCTTTTTTGGTTTTT
>NW_004949131.1:3070832-3103682 GCF_000317375.1 Microtus ochrogaster
TTTGGAGCCTGTCCTGGAGCTAGCTCTTGTAGACCAGGCTGGCCTCGAACTCACAGAGATCCACCTGCCTCTGCCTCCCAAGTGCTGGGATTAAAGGCGTGTACCACCACTGCCCAGCTCCCTTTTTTCTTTTTTCTCTTCTTTTTTCAAGATAGGGTCTCTCTAAGCAGCCCTGGTTGTCCTAGAACTGGTTATGTAGACCAGGTCGAAATTAAACTCACATTGATCCTCCTGCCTCTGACTCCCAGGTACTTGAATTAAAGGTGTGTGCCATGCTCAGCATGCTGAGGCTTTTAGGGGCGGTTGGGAGCTTGATGAGGTTAAGGTTGCTCTCCCATGACCACCAGAAGGACAAACAGCTTGGGAGTCCCAAGCTAGCGCTTACTGCAGTAATACTATGGTTCTATCTTCTATTCTTCGAAAGGGTAAGGAGTACCAAAGAGACAAATGAATGCTGGCCTCTGCTCAAGACGACAGGTTATTTCCAGAAAGTGAGCATGACTTGGGAAGCTGGCTACCTCCTTCCTATTCCTTCACCAGAAAGCAAGTCCCACATTTTGCAATACAGTCGGGATGGTCTAGCTTGAGGATCCCCTTCCTCTCTGGCACTGGAGAGGAAGGTATTCCCATTAGCACTATGCTGGCCTAGTAAGAGCTCACACATAAACCGGAGGTCCCAGGGGCCCAAATGACAGGCTCCCTCTTCCCACGGGCCAGAGTCGTTTCTGTTACCTTTCCTCACAGCGTGCATTTCCTGCACATCCTCCTGAAGCTCCAGGCTGGCCTTGCGGAAGACACTGCTGCCTGTCTGGCTCATCTGTGCGGCCAAGAAAGGGCACTTGCTCCCAGAGCCCTGGCTTGTCGCGGGTGACAGGTGTCCTGACGGGAGCTGTGCGCCATCTGGAGTCAGCTGGGATTCGTCAGGAGCCTGCTGGACTGCGGCTTTGGCAGTTTTCTCTTCTGAGGGAGGAAATGGAAAGAACAGGCATCAGGACCTGCTTGCACAAGCAAGTCACCAAGTCACAGCGCCTCAAACTTTATGCTCGCTCTAGTCTGTAACCCATGCTCGAGTTTCCTTTGTTAAACTCTGCTAACATCCATTCTCGCCTGCCTTGCCGTACAGCAGTCCTCTGAAGGGCTGGTTGGCCCAGACCAGTTAGCACCCAAACTTACAGGCATTCTTCTAAACCCAAGATCACTATTTTATACTTTCAGACAAACCAACATTCTTTTTCCATTTGTTAAGACAGGGTCTTATTATGCAGCCCATGATACTTGACTTGGCAATCCTACTGCCTCAGCCTCCTCTGTGCTGGGGTTATGTGTACACTTAGCCCCCAAAGCTCTTGACTTGGATCACTGCCAGCAAATTCTACCTCATGTCCACTCAGCGTATTTCAGGGGGGCCATGCTCCCCTAAGGCAATTGGTAGCAGTCACCATTACTCACTTCACGGTTTCTAAACAGATGCCCAGTAAAGCTCAACCAGTTTTAACAATACTTTTGAAAAAGAAAGAAGCCATCACTCAGATCTTCACACTGACCTCTCTGGGTTCAGACTATTAGTGTGCAGGAAAGGACACAGGCTCCACGCACACAGCTCACCTACTTTCTCGTTTAAGTTCATCAGAGCTGCTGACCTAACCCAACGGGCTGGTTTGGGGCTCTAAGTTACAATGACTCCTCGATCCCTTGAGCAATGTGCTCACCTTCCTTCTAGAAAAGCCTCCCTTCATCATTTTGGAATACTCCCATGAGTCACTGGCTGCTCTTTCTACAACTTGGGTAAGGTGTCTCAATACAGTTTCCATAACATTTTCTATAAAAGGAAGTTAAGAAATGTTATTTTGAAATTAACTTAATTTTACAAGTAATGTAGGTGTGTTGTGGAAAGTCTAGACAACAGAAGGGAAATGAGCCTTCTAACTCAAACACGGCCACCACAGACACGCTGAGAAAAGATAACTAACTCCAGACAGGAAATCCTCTGAAGGACTGAGCCCTGCTCCCTTACAGAACAAACGTTCCTATCCTACAGGTTCACACCAAAAAGAAGCCCGGAAGGCGAAACACTCACTAGGATTAGGCGGACTCTGAAAAGTCTTTCTCCTAGATATGACTCAGTGGTTAGGAGCACTGACTGCTCTTTGAGAGGACCCAGGTTCAATTCCCAGCACCCACATAACAGCTCATAACTGTCAGCAACTTCCAGGAGATCTGATTCCCACTATACAGACATACTTGCAGGCAAAACACCAATGTATATAAATAAAACTAAACAAATAAAAAAAAAAAAAAGAAAAGCCCCTTTCCTGGCAGAAACTGACCAAGACCACTCCAGCCTGTTCATTAAAGCTTATCTGCCTGAGTGGGTCCATGCACTGACAGCACTAACTCCACGCCGCACTTACACAGTGCACCCAGAGCGAGCCCTGAAGCTGAAGAACAGGCAGTAGGGTGGTGGGTGCCAGGCACTGGGGGAAGGAGTATGGTGGTTAATTAAGTTTGGGAAGATGAAGAAAGTTCTGGAACTGGATAGTGACAGAATGATACAAGCATCTGTAATACTGTGGATTCACACACTTAAATGATTCAAACGGACACTGTAGTGGTGCCATGCTTATCATCCTAGCACTTAAAGGGCTGAGGCAGGAGGATTGCCACAGCAGGAGGGCAATCTGGGCTATGTTATGAGACTTTGATGGAAAAAATAAAAAGCTAAAATGGCAAGTTTTATGCTATAGGTATTTTACAAACACACACACACACATTTTACTTAAAGGGAACAAAATAAATAAATAAATAAAAGATGGCTCAGTGGTTAAGAGCACTTGCTGCTCTTCCAGAGGACTCAGGTTCAATTTTCAGCACTGAGATGGTGGTACAACCATCTGTAACTCTCCAGAGGATCTGACCCCTTCTTCTGGCCTCCTTGGACACCAGGCATACAGTGGTGCAGTCAAACATTCATATACATAAAATACAATGAATACATCTTCTAAAAAAATAAAAACCTGGCAGCAGTAGCTGAGGTCTGTGATGTCAGCACTGGGGAGGCAGAAGAGGGGTCATGACTATGTGGCCAGTGTGAGACCCTGCCTCAAAATGCTAAGCAGGGCCGGGCGGTGGTGCACGCCTTTAATCCCAGCACTCAGGAGGCAGAGGTAGACGAATCTCTGTGAGTTCGAGTCCAGCCTGGTCTACAGAGCGAATTCCAGGACAGCCAGGATTGTTACACAGAGAAACCCTGTTTCAAAAAATTAAAAAAAAAATACTAAACAGATTTTAAAATCACTACTTTACGAGTCAGAGGCCAAATTTCATTGAGGAACAGACTGCAAGCGGCTGCTCGCAGCAGACAATGAGGAAACACTAGAGCCCAGCAGACCTGACATGAGATCCAGAAACCTGTATTGTTTCTCGAAAGCTCCTAATCCAGGAGTCAGAGGGCAGTTACACAAGAGGACCCCCCTCCCATGCACAGTGCTGATCCCTCCCCTAGAGTGGCCCTTACCACCAAGGAGGTGTCTCACTGCTAACCCTACTCACTCTCGTTGGCTGGAGGGGTTTCTTTGGTCTGCTGGCAGTGGATTGCTGACGTGGACAAGGCTCGAGGGGCTGGCTTGGCTCCCACTTCCATCATCATCTTGGGGCAGTTTTGAGCATAGAACAAGAGAGATTTTCCTGCCTTCTGCAGAAAGGCCTGAGGGACTCGCGATAAGAATGGGCATCTTCGAACCACAGTCTCCATGTCTGCAGAGGTTGCTGGCTCCTGGAGAAGAACCCACTGTGAGTGATGTCAAGGGTGCCCTGGGCATACCTCTCACTCAAAACCAAAACAAACAAACAAAACTAACAACGACAGCACCAACTGCACCGAGGTAGGACTCAGTAAAGGAGTGGCGGCCATACTCTACCCAGGCCACCACTTCATTCTCCACCTCTACATAAAAGCCCTCGGGCAAAGCAACTTCTCCACAGTAAATAGGGACGATTAATAACCAAGGGGGTAGAAGAGATGAAGGACAAAGCAGAATAGGTGTGGGAGGCCACAGGCTCCTCGAGGAGTGCGCACCTTAGCAAACATACAGGGGCAACAGTGAGGCTAGCGAAGAAGTCACTGTCACCTAAACAGGCAGGAAGGACGCCTGGGGACCCTCGCAACCCGAGGGAGGGGAAAGAGTCTAGACCAGCCTTGAGTTCCCGAGACAAGGTCATGCCCCTACAGCTGGAATCGGGAAAGGGAGCAGAAAGGATAGGGTCAGGGCTGACTCGGACAGGAGCAGGGCTAACCAGCCCAGAGAGTGGGGCTGGTGGAAGGGGGTCAGCGGTGAGTCAGAGGTTCCCCGGGGTCGCAAGGGTAGGAAGGAGATTCTGAAGCCGCCTGTCAAATGCCGAATGTCACGAGAGGACGGAACCGGGCCTCTGAGGTAGCCTAAGCGGTAAAGATGAGGTGGTGGTGGACGCTGAGCCAAGGTGGGGGCCAGAGGGGGATGGGGCGTGTGGCCGCGGTGGCGGGGCGCGCCGGCTTCCCGTGACCACCGAGCGCGACCCTTACCTGCGCGGGCTCTCGACGGGACGGCGGTGGGCGCTCGAGTGGAGGGCGCTAAATGGACCAATGCCCTTGTCCGCTATAGCAGCCTGGGGGACGCAACTGCTGTGTGGCCCTAATATAGAGCCAGAGTGACCGCTGCGCATGCGCTGTGGGCGCGGCCTCTCCGGCGCACGCGCACCGGAATCGGCAGAGCAGGGAGGCTGGTCTCACCGTGTGGGGCTCTGCTCCAGCTGGTGGACTGTGACTCAGGCCAAGGCTTCCAAGACCAGGAGGGCAAGGTGGTGGGCGGGCAAGGGCAGGCAAGGGCGGGCGGGCAAGTCCCTTTTTGGACTCCATCTTTCGGTCCTCTGTCACCTTCACGAGCAGCCAGCCCTGTGTGTCAGACCCCTAGGCCCGGTGTAGAGAGCGTCAACCAACCACTCAGAAACCTGCCTACGAGTAGTAAAAGGGTTTCTTGGATTTAGAGTTAGGGGTTACAGATCCTAGAAATCTGATTAGCTAGGGGCTTAGTTTTGCTTGTGACAGTGACAGGGTTTTTCTACTGGATGGATGGCCCAAGAATAGAATGGCCCTGGTGAGGATGTGCTCAAGAGAGGTCTTGGACATCGAACTGAAGGAGCAGCAGCAGAAAGGAACCCAGTGGTAGCACATTCTGGTCCGAACTGAAGAGAGAGAGAACTGAGGAACTCGCTAGTTGGAGCCCAGAGCTCCAAAGCGCTAGCCATCCAGGTGGTGAGGGCAACATTACAGCAAGGGCCCGCCACAGGGTTTAACAGCTGTAAATTATTGCTCTTGGATTTTGTTGTGTTTGCTGTTTTGAGATAAGGTTTCTCTGGACCCGCCTCTTAGACCAGGCTGACCTCGAACTCACAGAAGTCCACCTGCCTCTACCTCCCAAGGGCTGAGATTTAAAGGCCTGTGCCACAACCTCCCGGCTCTTGTTTTTATTTTGAGACGAGGTCTTCTGTAGCCAATCTAGGCTGGCCTCAAAGTTTTTAAAAAAGGATGACCTTGAACTTTTAGTCGGCTTGCCTCTGCCTCCCCAGTGCTGGGATTTACTGGTATGAGTCACCATGCCTGGTGTATGTAGCACTGAGGATTGAACCCAGGGCCTTGTGGCAAAAACTTTGCTAGTTGAGCTACAGCCCAGACCCTGTTTTTGTTGTTTTCACGAGCCAGGGTCTTGTTCTGTGGACCAGGCTGCCTCAGACTTCCCCAGATTCTCCTACTTCTGTCTCAAATGCTGAGGTTACATAAAGTGCCGCAAGACTTAATTAGCTCATTTTTATTTTTATTGAACACCATCCAAAGTCCTTGTTGGCCGTGATGTACACCAGTTGAATGGCTTAGTGATCCATTCTGTGTTAATCCCAAAGATGGGAGGAGTACACCAACCCAAATCATCTTGGCCAAATTAATTAGAGCAAGCAGTTAATTAAGGCAAGTTTTTTTTTTTAATTTGTGTACATGGTCTGCCCCCTACTGCAAAGCAGGGTTTGAGAAGTCAGCATTGGATGTGAGGAAGCATGGTTTTCATAGCTCAGGGTAGGGGGTTTCCAAGTGGGGAATTTGGCAGGCAAAATAGGCAGGGTTACAGCAGCAGAACATAGCACAGCAAGTGAGTCCTAACGACCTCTTGAAACAAAGACATGATTGCAAGGTGGTCATAAGGTGATCATAACAACAGGTAGTCATAACAACCTTTTGAAACTAAGGTATGCAAGATGATTAAAACTGAAACAAAGACACAATTGCCATTTCCTGGAACAGGCAGCGCAGAACCATTTGTAGTAAAGGTTACAGGTCGGATATAGCCTAATCCTTGAGAAACAGATTCAGTCATAATCAGGAATGAACTGAGTTTGTCTTTACTATAAGACGGCTTTTAAGCCTAAAATGGAGGCAGGTTGATCCTTCGCCTGGAAGAATCAGAGTTGAGCCCTGCCTCCTTTGAGACTCCTGAGACCTTACCTGAGGGGAGGGGCCTGGCAGTCTCTCAGGAATAGCAACCTGGCCTCCTTATTCCACACCCTTCTCAGCTTGCCCCAGACTGGATCTGTGCCAGGCCAAGAGCTGCCCTCCTAAGGTTGAGGAAAGAACCATTCTGGATGCTTCTTTCCCAGCTGGACATCAATAAGCAGAACAAAGTCCAGAGTAATAAAGATGGAGGTGTGCCTGGGTACTTCCTGGTTCTCCCTGAATGCCCAGTTAGCTGGCACAATGAGCCTGTGACTGCCAGGGAGGCACTTTAATCCGTAGTGGCACTGTGAGCACGCCAGGACGAGGGCTCCGTTCGAGTTGTCCAAGACCTGGCTCCCACTTTGCTCTGGGGTAGCACCTATCAGTCAGAGAGGAGAGAGAAGGCCAGCACTTGAACTCAGAGCTTAGACCTGGTGCTGAGTTGATTGCACTTGCTCGGGGCCTTGCTTTCCTTATCCGAGCAATGGGATCATAATGCCCACTGCCTGGCTGTCTTAGGAACCGTTTGGGTGGTGAGTAGCAAAGCAGAAGCAGAGCAAACTGAGTATTGGAGCAGACATGAGTTCTAAACCCATCTCTGAATTTCCAGTGGCTTTGGCCTTCACAGCTAAGGCTTGATTTCCTCATTTGCGAAGCTTTTCCAGCTCCGCAGCTTGTCATGGGCAGCAGTGTCAGGGTGAAGTCATGACTGCAGAGACTTATTGTTTAAACTCAGGGTAGCCAGCTCTCTGGGAATTTCCTGTTTAATAAGGGGCGGAGGCTAGGGGACGAGGAGGCCCACCCACAAGGAAAGTGAAATAGGATGTTGTAAAACAATCCCAAATAGAGGAACTATTACTTCAACAGGAAGGAGGGAGACTCCAGTCACCAGGAAGGCGTCCTGAAGAGAAGTAGGCGCTGGCTAGAAGGGTGGGTCTATGTGGTGCTGGGAGAATGCTGGGTAGAAAAAGGAGTGGAGAGTCCCAGGCCTGTGGGAGGGAAGCGTGGTGTGTGAGTCAGCCTGAATAGCTTGGCCACTTGTGTGCAACAGCCAGAAGCGGGGGCAGGAGGTGAGAGCAGACAGGCCTTAAATGAGCCACAGGGTCAGAACCCAAAGCATCATTACCAGGGTTCTGCCCAAAATGCAGGGCTCTGGGCTACACTCCTCGATTGTTTTTGTTTAGTTGGGTTTTTGTTTTGTTTTGTTTTTTCGAGACAAGGTTTCTCTGTAGCTTTGGTGCCTGTCCTGGAACTAGCTCTTGTAGTCCAGGCTGGCCCGGAACTCACAGAGATCCGCCTGTCTCTGCTGGCGAGTGCTGGGATTAAAGGTGTGCGCCACCACCGCCCAGTTTACGCGCCTCGATTTTTTGAACCAGGAGTCTGTATTTTAAACAGACCACCCTTCCAGTTTGGTGGCATTGGGTCTCTTAGGGCCACATGTTGGGATATGCCATTCCAGTGGTTTGTGTTTAAGACCTCAGAGGACAAACCTAAATTTAAGAATCCTAATCCTAGTCCTGCTACAGTCCAGCTTCCATCTTTGTGAAGGAGGAGTGACCTCACCTGCCTTGGTTTGTGCCTCAGTGAGCCTGTGCCGGTCCAGCAGCCATCCTCCCCTGGGTTGCTGCTTCCAGGCTAAGTATTCCCTTCTTCAATTTCTCTCCCCACCCTGTCCCTGTGCATCTTCCTGCCACCCCTCCTGACCTGCAATATGAACTCTTTATCCATTGCTCTGGCCCTGAGCAGGGTGCCCAAACTGCTAGAGTTCAGGCAAGGTCAGCTCTCATTCTAGGAATGACGTGCAGACCTTACTACTTCTCAGCCGGCCTGCGTCACTGTCACAGTCAAGGACTGCCACACAAAGCACCCGGCCAGCAGTCAAGGCAAAAGGAAAATGTCAACCCTTGCCCCCAGAATCCCCACTCCTTACTCTGGGCCCCACAAGCTGTTTTCAGGAGCACCCCTCCAGGACAAGTTCACTAGCCAATCTTACTGATTACTACTCTCTGGCCTCAGTTTCCCCTCAAGGAGACCCTGGTAGCAGGGGGCAGTGCTACCTAGCATGCTCACTGTCCTAGATTTAACTCCCAGTAATGCAAAGCTAAATTGAAAAGAAAAGAAAGCGTTCCAGCCCAGGCTGCTGCTGCTTCCTTTAGCTTTGGAGCAGAGGAACATCTTGGGCCAGTACTCGTATGTTAAAGTAGGTGAGAGGGCTACCCGGCAGCCTGGCTCTGCCCTGGAGGGCTGGAATGTGAACTCCAGGTTTACAACAACAGGGCTCAGGAGCCACTGTGTGAGATGGGCTGTAGAGGCTGAGGAGAGAGACTGAGGTACCCGCTTTGCTTTGTCCCTGCCTTTGGAGTGACTTCACGTGCTGGTTATCTTGGGGCAAGGGGAGGGGTGTAGACTCTGACTTCTGTTCATGAAGCTGAGTGTGAGACTGGGGACTCTGGCTGGAGAGGAGCTGTAACAGGACCCCAGACCTTAGCATAATTGACTCCATGATGGAAGTACCTACCATTCAGGCTATAAAACTCAGCACACAGACAGCACCACCTGCCAAAACTAAAACAAAGGCTTAATCCATCGAAGTCCGTAATTCTGGGGAAGTTTCTAAAGTACTAACTTTGCTTTTTGGCTTCTGTAGTTCCTATTCTGGCTAACTGTTCTTGTCAACTGAAATATGTCAGCCCAGGACATGGTTTTTGTGCTTAAAAGCCACTCTGAGAAGCCGGGCGGTGGTGACACATGTCTTTAATACCAGCACTCGGGAGGTAGAGGCAGGCAGATCTCTGTGAGTGCAAGGTCAGCCTGGTCTACAAGAGCTAGTTCCAGGACAGGCTCCAAAGCTACAGAGAAACCCTGTCTCAAAAAATAAAAAAAGGGGAGGGGGAGGGAAATGGGAGGCGGTAGCAGGGAAGAGACAGAAATCTTTAATAAATAAATAAATTAAAAAAAATAAAATAAAATAAAAAAAGCACAAACAAACAAACAAAAAACCAAAAAAGCCACCCTGAGAAAGGTTCAGTACTACACTGAGATCTCAAACACCCAGTGTAGTTGTGGACCAGCTAATAAAGACTCTATTGGCTTAAACCCACGTCTGAGCAGTCTTCTCTGGTGGATATCCCACAACAGAACAAGGCTGTTAATGCTTCCAGAAGCAGGTTTTCATAGGCTTCTTTCAGGACAGCCCACCCCAACCCCATTCTAGAGATCAGGAAATCCTCAGAAGGCTCCAGAGATCCCCAGAATCTAGACTTCCAGCCATATACAACAAATTATAGCCTAGATATCTGCTTGGCTCAGATATCTTGTATTTTGTTTTCATTTTGTTTTTGTTTTTATGTTTTGTTTTTAGGTTTTTTTAAAAAGAGAACCTACATAACTTGTTTGCTTGTTTGTTTTTACTTAAAAAGCAATGCCAGGCTAACCAGATGGCTGACTGCCAAGCCTGACAGTCTGAGTTCAATCCCTAACATCCACATGGTAGGAGGGAACCACCTCCTGCAGGTTGTCCTCTGACCTCTGAGTTCAATCCCTAACACCCACATGGTAGGAGGGAACCACCTCCTGCAAGTTGTCCTCTGACTTCTACACGCATGCATTCAAACACTCAGTAAATTAATAGAAACATTTCTTACAGCCGGGTGGTGGCAGTGCACGCCTTTAATCCTAGCACTTGGGAGGCAGAGGCAGGCGGATCTCTCTAAATTCCAGGCCAACCTGGTCTACAGAGTGAGTTCCAGAACAACCAAGGCTACACAGAGAAAACCTGTCTCGGGGGGGGGAAAACAGTAATTTACAAAACCGATGCCTCTACTGCAAACAAATCTGGGTCAAAATAGATGACGTCAAAATGATGTCAGTCCCATTTGGGTGTAGGGTTTTCAGCTAGCCAAAGACACTGTCAAATTTGTTAACATTGCTTCCATTTCTAAACTATCCTTGAAGAAATATAGAGGTCACATTGTCCTCGAGGTAATCCAGAAAGTGACACTTCCTATCTGCATTCATGTTCACCAGTTAAAGAAGTAATTTCTTTTCTTTCCTTTCCTTCTTCTTCTTCTTCTTCTTCTTCTTCTTCTTCTTCTTCTTCTTTTTTTTTGAGACAAGGTTTTGCTATGTAGCTCTGGCTGACCTGGAACTTGCTATGTAGACCAGGCTGACCTCAAACTCACAGAAATCTGCCTACTTCTGCCCTGGCTTCCGCGTGCATGCATGTGAAGGGTTTGTCCTCTCGGCTTGGCAGTAAGTGTCTTTACCTGCTGAGCCATTATTTCTCCAGCCCCTTGTAGGCTTCTTTTGTGAAGATGTTTCTTGTCATGATTCATGACAACATCAACCAGGGATTTTAGTAAAGGCATTTTCACCAATGGGCAGGTCCTCAGGCCGAGCCTCCGTCCTATTGGCCATCTTCCACTATGTCCAGGCTCAGGCTGTCTTTGATCTCTCTTCTCACCTTGACTGATGGTCTCCTGAGCTGTTGGGGAAGCAGAATCCAGGAAAAGACCCAGTGTGGGCCACGGTGCTGGGGGGAAAGGAAAAGGAGGAGGGAGGTGGATTCTGGTCAGAGCTGAGGCCTGGTATCAAGGAGAAGCAACCTGAGACAGATCAGTGAAGCCAAGGATTTCGCTAAGGCTGGGAAGCCTCATGAGGAAGAGGAACATGATAGACACCAGCGAAGCTTGAGCCAATCAGACAACGGGGAAGACAGATATAGTCACAGATGGGAAGGTGGCAGTCCCAATCGCTGCAGCCTGATTTCCACTGTTAGTCAGCTGCATGCCATCGCCTGCAGTGGCCTGAGTTCCATGCAGATTTCTACTCCCTGGACTTGACTTGGCTGAAGAAGAAATTTTAGGAAGAGCCAGTGTGAAGCAAAGTTAGATTAGGGAGAAGGTTGAATGTTGTTTTCTTTGTTGTTTTAACATAGCTTTAAGTAGAGAGTTGGTAGAAAAAGAAGTTCTTGGGGAAAGACCACATACACCCAAGCGTGGATGTGGACTGTTGTGTATGGTGTTGGGTTCATGCAGTCGTGGAGAGAAGAAACAGGCACTGGAGAACTTTTTTTTTTTTTTTAGCCTTTTTAGCTGCAGGGGAGTCAGCCTCTGGGGAAGTGACTGTCTCTAGCTTAGCCAAGGGCTCCTTTATTGTTATTGAATTTACACCTTTTAGCAAGTCAGTTTCCATACACCAAAAGTTCTTATCTGAAGCTCCCAAAGAGGCAATGCCAATGCAAATTTCTAGCTTCCAAGTTTTGCAGAGGTTTTAAACCTTTAGGAAACTCTCAGATAAGATTTACATACTTCAAACAGAAGATACCAGATACTGCTAACACTCCCTAGTCAAACCAGCTGCAGAACACTACAGGGTCTCCCGAAACAATGGACCCTTCAGGAGTAATGTCCAGCCCTCTGAGTAGAGCCACAAACCTGACTTGGGAGCTCTTAAAGGTCCCTCCCAAATGGTTGCTAAGAAACATCTGCTTTTCTTTCTTTGCCATCTTCTTTTTATTATAATTTTCTTCCTTTTCGGGCTGGAGAGATGGCTCAGTGGTTAAGAGCGTTGCCTGCTCTTCCAAAGGTCCTGAGTTCAATTCCCAGCAACCACATGGTGGCTCACAACCATCTGTAATGAGGTCTGGTGTCCCCTTCTGGCCTGCAGACATACATACAGACAGAATATTGTATACATAATAAATAAATAAATATAAAAAAAATAACATTTTCTTCCTTTTCTTCCTCCTCTTCATCCTCCTCTTCTTCTCACCTCCACCCCACCTTTTTTTTTCTTCAAGACAGGGTCTCTCTATATAGACAGGGTTAGTCTTATGAACTCACTGAGATCTGCCTGCCTCCGCCTCCAAAGAGCTGAGATTAAAGGTGTGTGCTTCCACACTGGGCTTTCTCCTCCTCTTCCTCCTCCTTCTTCATTCCCTTCCTCCTCCTCTTCCTCCTCCTTCTTTCTTTGAGACAGGGACTCATTGTGTAGCTCTGGCTGGTCTAGAACTCACTATGTAAACTAGGCTGGTCTGGAACTCATCAAGATCCATCTGCCTCTGCTGAGTTCTGAGTTCAAAGGAGTACAGCACCACACCAGACCCTGTCCTCTCCTTGGATAAATGAAAGTATAGGGTGGATCTAGAGGTGCTTAGGACAGACTACAATCTGGAAAGACAAAAGCAATGAGCCACAAGGGTTTCCCAAGGGTGTTAGGACCCATCTTTTACTGTAAATGGAAATTTCTTGTGATATTTCTAGAAAACAACAGATTTATAGCTGGCAAAGGAGGAAGACCATATATACACCTTAACTAGACCTTAGCATGATTCATTGCTATCTCAGAATTCTTATTTAAAATATCTTTGCAGGGCTGGAGAGATGGCTCAGAGGTTAAGAGAACTCACTAGCTGTTCTTCCAGAGGTCCTGAGTTCAATTCCCAGCAACCACATGGTGGCTCACAACCATCTGTAATGAGATACGGTGCCCTCTTCTGACCTATAGAGATATATGTGGGCATAATACTGCATACATAATAAATAAATAAATCTTTAAAAAAAATAAAAATAAATATCTTTGCATAAAAGGAATCTTGTCTCTGTATGGGCAACCTTCATAGCAAATGCTGTCAGTTGTACTGGAATATTCTTAAGCTATTTTTTAACATTTATTTATTTTAGGGGGAGGCGTACACATGCCATGGCACACACGTCGAGGCCATGAGAGGACAACTTTCCTAAAGAAGCTGGTTCTGTCCTTCCACCGTGTGGAAGACGGAACTCAGATCATCAGGCTTGGTGGAGAGCATCCTTACCTGCTGAGCATCTCATCAGCCCTGTGCTAGACCTGGAAGGCTTTGGCGGACTCAGGGACTAGCCCCTTCCCACATCCCCTTATTTCCCCCTGTCTTTCTATCCTAAGCAATGTGATTATCACCCACAACAGGGGCCTTGGCCTATGATCCCATAGACATTTAAGGGCCTCCCCTTCAACTCTTCATTCTTTCTGGAACAAAAGGGAGGGAGAAGCCAAGAGAGTGAGCAAAGGCTGCAGTGTGGTGGCAAATGCCTGCAATCCTAGCACTCTGAAGGCAGAGGTGGACAGTGTCTGTGAGTTCAGGCCAGTCAGGGTTATCTGAGAGTCTCAGAGAGAGAGAGAGAGATGGAAGGAGGGAGGGATTAGGGACTCAGAGGGGAAGTAGATCTAGGTGTGTATGGTCAGGGAGGACAGTTGGGGGAGAGTTGCTAAAAATTAGTTAGCAAATACATTCATGTGTTTGGCCAGATGCTGTTACTGTTGCCAACTTCAGGTTCCTCTTGAAACAACCGTACAGGATAGTGCCGCAATTAGTCCCTATATGGTACAGAGTCCAGGACAGGTAACTTGTATGCAGCTAGCAAGAGGGAAGTGTGGTTGACTGTTGATCTTCAAGACCAGTTTTTCAAACCTAGAGAAAAACTTCAAGAAACCAGGCTGTAGCTGCATTGAGGGTCTTGGGTCTCAGTGGAGGTGTTTCTGTACTTTGGGTGCCTGGTCCATTTGGAGTCCGAGGACTACACTGTAGCCAGCCAGAATCTCAGGAGGCAGGACTCCTTCCAGACCCCATACACTTAGGGACATCGCCCATTCCCATCAGTGTATGGTCAGTGACTCTGAGCTTCTTCCCATTTGGGGAGTCTCTGGAAGGAGACAGGCTCTTCTGCCCCCACACCACACAACTTTCTTCTAATAAGAGAAAACAGGATCTTGTTCTTTCTGCCTCTTTGCCTAGGTCCAACATCTCTATCCCTTCTGCATGCTAACAATAGAGGGGTAACAACCACTACCTGTCATGGACATGAGAAAGCCAGTCAGGGGTGTGTCTGTGTGTCTGTGTGTCTGTGTATGTGTTTCGAGACAGAGTTTCTCCATGTAGCCCTGACTGTCCTAGAACTAGATCTGTAGACCATGCTGGCCTCCAACTCACAGAGATCCGCCTGCCTCTGCCTCCTGAGTGCTGGGATTAAAGGCGGCTGGCATGTGTGTTTTAAACCTGATTGTTACAAGCACCTATCCAGTGTCCATATCCAATATTTCCCCTCCAGTCCCAAGCAGTCAGCACAGGCCCTGAGCTTCACTTCCCTCACACACAGAAAGCGAGGGATACTTCTGTGATGGTCAGATGTCCCATGTAACCTTAGCTTGAGCACGGGATCACTGTTTAAACACTGTCTAGATGTTGTTGTGACTGACACCTGTGAACAGCTGGTTTTAAAGGAAGGAGCTTGCTCTGGATAAGGAGGGTGGGCCTCCATCAGTCAGCTGAAGGCTTCCGGAGCAAACACAGATTTCCTGGAGGAGCAGGCTTCGTGTCACAAGCTGGGGATGCAGAAGTCTGGCTGGAGTGTCCAGCCCACCGACTCTTCTACAGAGTTCAGACGTGTCAGTCTCTGCAATCACTCGGGTCATTTTCTCCCTCGCCCTCCATCCTATCGCTTCCATTTCTCAGGAGGACCCTGACTAGTTTACACAGATTGGGGTGAAGACTCAGTGAAAGGGACAATGTCTTTCTGGAGTCAACTCTTCCCGGGAGCAGCAGGCAGGAAGTGGCAGTTGTTGGCTGCAGATGAGAAAAGTGAGGGCTGGGAAAGTGAGGCTTCTAAGGCCTCAGAGAGCTGGAGTCAGGATCCCAGCCAGACCTGCCTTTTCCTTGTCACCCACCTCCTCACAGGTTAGCCAAGGGGCTCACCACGGGGGCTCTCTTTTCCCAGGAGTTCCCTTCTGGTTTACTTAAAGCCCTCAGGCGCTGGTAGGGGAAGTAAGGCCAGAAGCCCTATTAGGACTCTGGTATTGAACTAACCGATTCTTGTGCAAGAGCAGTTGGGGGTGGTGGCTTGCCAAGACTTATTGCTGCAAAACTGTCTTGTGGCTTTGAGATAAGTGAAGTTAACGAAGGAGCAGCGACAGCTGGGAAGCCTGGCCCATGTCCCAGCAGCCCTAGGGAGCGAAGGTCTTTGAGAGACAGACCTGGGATCCGCATCACAGAAGCCTTTGGGACCCACAGAGGTGAGGGCAGTGGAGGAGCCAGAAGGCCCTAGTCCTCCACACTCTCAGAGGTCCTGGATCCTGGTGCAAGGGGTAGCAGGGCACTTCTTTACCGGGTTCCTCTGGCTTCAGTCCTCATCCTCAGCCCTTCCCCCAGCTCCTCCCTTGGACTTTATCTGTTTGGTAGATGTGAGCAGTTTCAGGCACTAAGGGACCCATAGGGCTTGGGCACACAGAGAACAGATGGGCACAGTACTTCTGGCTTAGTGGAGAAGGAGGGAGGGCACGACAGCCTAGTGGGCAGAGGCACTTGCCAGGAAAACCTACTGACCTGATCCTCAGAACCCAGGTGGAAGGAGAAAACCAACACGTGTCCACACACCCATATCATGCACACATGCAATAATAGCAAAAAAATATAAAAAATAAGCCGGGCGGTGGTGGCGCACGCCTTTGATCCCAGCACTCGGGAGGCAGAGGCAGGCGAATCTCTGTGAGTTCGAGGCCAGCCTGGTCTAGAAGAGCTAGTTCCAGGACAGGAACCAAAAAGCTACAGAGAAACCCTGTCTTGAAAATAAATAAATAAATATATATATATATGAAATAGTCATGGAGACCCTATGACCATAGATTATCAAGACAAACTCTACTACTGTTAATATTTGGCTGCTAATTTTTTTGTTATTGTTTTTATTTTTCGAGACAGGGTTTCTCAGTAGTTATGGAGCCTGTCCTGAAACTCACTCTGTAGACCAGGTTGGCCTTGAACTCTTGAGATCTGCCTGTCTCTGGCTCCTGAATGCTGGGATTAAAGGTGTGCACAAGCACTGCCCAGCTTTTTTTAAACTTTTTTTGGGGGGTGTCATGACAGGGTTTCTCTGTGTTTAATAGTCCTGGCTGTCCTGAAACTCACTTTGTAGACCAGGTTGACCTCGAACTCACAGAGATCTGCCTGCCTCTGCCTCTGGAGTGCTGGGATTAAAGGTGTGCGCCACTACTGCCCTGCCTTTAATTTTCTTTTTTTGAGACAGGATTTCTAGTCAAGGCTGGCCTCTAGTTCCCTAAGTCTAGTTAAAGATGACCTCGAACATCTCCCTGTCTCTATCTAAATGCTGATTTATGCAGTGTCAGGATTGAACTCAGGGCTTATACTGATAATCAGGCTGTCTATCAACTGAGCTACATCCCCAGAATGATGGGAAATGCTTTTACTTTTTATGTTTATTTTTTCTTATGTGTATTTATAAACGACTGCATGTATGTATATGCACCTGGTTGTAAGACTTCATGTGGGTGCTGGGAACTAAACCCAGGTCCTTTGCAAGAGCAGCAAGTGAAATCTCACCAGCTCCTGGATGGTACATTCTCATTGTGAAGGCACCCTTAGGTGGTTTGCAGTGATAATCTGTTCGGAAGTAAATTGTCAAGAAAATAACTCCACCCAGCTCGGGACTGTACTGCGGCCCCTCAGTCAGGGCTTGCTAATGGAAGCTATCTTCTCAGAACCTGCTGAAAACCATAGGGAGGGGATCCCCTCTGGTCCTCCCATTCCTGTGGGTTCTTCACAGCCATGGTGGGAGGCATGATGACAGCAGCCCCTGGCGATGGGACAGGGGAGGAAAAGGGGGAGAGGCCTGAGGTCACCTCAGAAGTAAGGTCACCTCAGAAGTTACAAGCTACTCCAAACAGACAAGATGGTGGGATGGTGGAGTGGGAGGGGGCTAAGAAAGTGGGTCTAGTGGACTGAGCTAACGTGCTTTCAGCTTCTAGCCTGCCACAGCAAAAATTACATGCTTCAACTACAGGGTCTTGTTCTGTGGGGTGAGAAGACAGCTCTGTAGTCTTGGGGTTCAACCCCCGGCAAAGCAGGCCTTAGGGTCAGCAGAGTGAACTATGTTAGACCCAGCCTGGGGGGTGGGGGACCTGCTGGCAGGAGGGCACGGCCACTTATCTTCCTAACCTCCAGAGTCCGTCGGCTTGATGCAGTTACTGGTTGTGACACCAGTTCTGTGCTTCCCCCCAACTAACTGCCACAGGTCACTAAGCCCCAGGTTCCTCTTTGCTTAGCCTCCCTCACGGAGGTCTGCTGAGCTCGCTGTGCCTTCATTACCCTGACCTGGGGCTTTGGAAGGCCCCATGCCAGCACCCCCCCCCCCACAACCCTAGAGTACACAGTGAACACTTGTTGAATGAATGCATGAATGCATGAACAAATGCAGTTATAAATGAATGAGGATTGTATGCTGACTATGTGTGAATGAGTTTGACGTGGTTCCCTAGGCCCCAGAGAAAGAGTAGTCTGTTAGTCTTTGGGCATATTGCATCAGTCAAGAAGTCAATGTGGAAAGCTAGAAGCGGATGGCTGATCAGCAAGGAGCCTCAAGAGAGGCTGGGGAACATTTAGTGAGATCATGCACAGGCCACCCAGTTCTTGGACACCCTCAAGGGCCTGCTCTGGTAGGTTCAATAAGTGACAGGTCTGGATACCCACCACCACATGCCAACCAGACATTATATATACATAATATATATACATACAAGCCCTCCAGTGTGTCCTCTGATACATAATATATATACATACATGTATGTGCATATATATCTGTGGTCATACAAGCCCTCCAGTGTGTCCTCAGCAGTGACAGAAGCACCTTTTGCTATGCTGACCCTGGGAAGGTCTGCTCTGAGTCTCAACCTGTGAATATGAAGTCAATGGAAACCCCTTGGAACTGACTTAGGGTAGAGGTTTTAAGACTGACACAACCATAGCACATGCATGTGTGTTGAGTCTTTGATTTTGTTTTTATTTGTTTTTTTTTTTCATGACAGGGTTTCTCTATGTAGCCCTGGCTGTCCTGAAACTCACCCTGTAGACCAGGCTGGCCTCGAACTCAGAGATCCACCTGCCTCTGCCTCCTGAGTGCTGGGATTAAAGTTGTGCACCACCACTACCAGGCTTTCCTTTATTATTTTTTTTTTTGTCATATGGCAAATCTTCATCTCAGACCCCAGTACTCCTTCTAGACACTTCTCCCATACCCTTTTGTGGCCCGTTCATTAGAAGATGACTGTGGCTAGGCGTGGCACTGAGTGGTCACCCCACACCAGGTGCAGCACTGGAGCCAGAGGACACAAAGCCCACACTCTGAACTGGCATTTTTCCCTATGACCAGAAGGCTATTGGAGTGTTCTGTGGTCAGCTAAGTTGGTGTATTATATAATTCCCTTTGCGTTAGCTGTATTTCAAAATCAGTTTTCCTATACACTGCCTGCGTCTTAGCAGGCCAAACATCGCTGGCCAGCTCGAATGTGACAATTCAAGTGTGAAAGATTTTATGGTCAGTTTCCTTTCAAGATAGCCTGCTGATTGCATTCACATACACAAACCTGGACAACTCTCGTATGCATGCACAATCTCAGCCCATGAGTATGCAGAGAGACACAGACTCCCATCACATATGGCCATGTTCCCAAGCCCCCATTACAGGGACACCACCACAAGTACCAGCTGCCTTGGGTAGCCACCCTGTCACATTGTTACAAGTGACAGTATAACCAATGTGAGCCCTAGGATTGATAGACACAGTGTGCCATGGTTGGAACTTCACCATACACATGTGGGCTGAGTTGAGCACTCATAGCCTTGCACTGCTTCACCTCCACTGGGTTGACCCCACCCCCAACCCCACAAAGGGCTTCTGGGATATGTCATCACCTGCACTCCCAATGAATCCAGAGGGATCATAAGGCCTGTCTGTCATCCCCCTGTTACTTCCTCAGTAGTCCCTGCTCAGGGCTGTCCTGAAGGCCCTCAACACGCCCGAAAAAGTATAATCGGACTGGAACATGGACTCTGGGATAGCGTGATCAAGCTGAATGACCCTCACAGCCCCTTTCTTTATGGGTCTCAATTTCTCCATCCACCAATGGGAATGTGAATGGAGGGGGCAGTCTCTTCTAGCTCCTGTGATAGGGACATCTCCAACTCTTTGGCTCCTCTGGCATTCCCTAAGTCTCTACTCCAATGGCATTGCCTGAAGCCTGTTGTTAATGAAAATCCCTGCAAGGTACCCTTGCCCTAACCCTAACCAATAAAGCCATTCCTGAGGCCTGGGAGGGGCTCCCTGGGGCAGAGCTGGTGTTTGGTTGTCTACAGAGCTGGGAGAGTGACTCTTGAGCTCACAAGCAGAGAGATTGCTGGGTGACCACCTGGCACCCACCTAAAACCTCTGGAAAAAAATGCCACCTGAGCTCAGAGGGTTAGTCTCCAGAAACAAAGGAGAAAAGCCTTCTAGAGAAGCTGCCTTGCGACCTGGCAAAGGACTCAGGCAGGATGGGCACTCTGGGCACGCATAGGTGGGTGTTGTTCTAGGAAAGTCAAGGTGGTGGTCTCCCTGGTGTCTTTCTTGTTCCTCGCTCTTTCCAGATGCTCAGCCTTCACAGACAGTCCAGAGTTTTGATGTTTGAAGCTCTGTAGCCAAGTTCTCTTGCCCCTGAGTCTGGGGAAAGGTCAACTGATGTGTACCTAACCCAAGTCCTGTCAGGGTCACCATGAAACAACTGAAACTTTTCTTCAAAGGGCAATTGAGTGGTCACTCAGTGCCAGGTACACTATAGGAGCCAGAGAACACAAACAACATTCCAAACTGGTATTTTTCCCTGTGACTAAATGTTTACTGGGTGTCCTCGAGCTTTCTGTGGTGAAGCAAGTTAGTGTGTTATATAATTCACAAGTTCTGAAGAAAGGTGAGCCGGCTTCATTTCTGAGGGTTTTGGCAGGCGTTGTGAGTACACTGTGTACGCAGGGATTGTTTAGGGATGTGGGCGGAGACACTCAAGTGTGCTTTGTTTCCCTCATAGCTGAGCACAGAACCTGTCCTAAGAGCATCTAGGGAGGTCTAGCGGGGTCAGAGGTCTCCAGAAGTACTTGAGGGCTGGGGACCTAGTTCAGTGTTAGAGCACTTGTCCACCTGACCCCTAGCATGACAAAACAAACCAACCAACAAAAAACCTTAGAAGCCCTGGAGCACAGCGAGCCTTCCCAGCACCCCCCCCCCCCGCCCCATTTAGATCCACATCTGTGTGGTCTCAGGGTTCCTTTAGCAGCAGGTGCCTCTCTGCCCACCACACCTGAGAGGCCAGATGTCAGTGACCATATCAAAGAGCCCTTTCAAAAGCCCAAACTAGCACTGTCCTTCCACAGCTTAGAGTAGACTAGAGGCTCCTTTTTAGAAGCTATTTCCTCATAGGACTCTCTAAAGCCTAGCTACTTTATTGACAGCCCTTCACCTTTCTACCCAACTAAGAAATCCCTCCCTAGGGCATCTTCCTTCCCTCCGTTTGAGGGTGTGCCAACCTCATGCTTTCCTTCCCCTATTTCCCCATCCTAGTGCCTGCTCTTCTACAAAGCCCTGGCTGGCCACTAGGGCTTTTGCCATCCTCTGCCCCTCCCCACCTTGCTCTCAGCTTTCCTCTCTATGCCTGAACTTTCTGATCTCTGTAACCCCTGTCAACTCCAGGAGGCTAAAGCTTGTTGACGGCTCCACCCCACAGTACACAGTTCAGGGGTGGGGGAAGGGATCCATTATCAAATGAGAGGAGCCTGGAGCAGCCCAAGGAGTCCCCACAGGCCTGATGTTTGGACCTCTCGGGCCAGCCGGGCTGGAGAAGATGGAACTCTCCCACAGGAGGGAGCAGCCCCTTGACAGGTCTGGAGTCCTAGGACAGTCTAGACAGGGAGCACAGGTATCTAGACCTGGACAAAGGGAGTGGCCCTGTGGGTCATGTAACCGGCTCCATGAGTCTTATCAGTGTGAACCTGTGTCCTAATTCCCGGAGCTTGTCGTGTTCCTGACAGCGCACACGGGTCAACGCAGTACGGATGAACTCGGCTCACCCAGTGATCTGAGTTCTCCACAGTGAACCTGATAAGCTCCCAGGCTGTCCCTGCGGCAGAAGGTTCTGAATGGAACAGGAACCTGACAGAAACAAGCCTGTCCATCCTAACCCACCTTCCTGGCCCAAGAGGACTCCAGTGGGCAGCTGTAGGAAGAAAGGTTTAGCTTGGGCCAGACTGATTCCAGATATCTGAATGTTCCAAGGAAGGATGGGGAGGGGCAGACCCTCTGACTCACTTCTTTCTTTAGCAGGAGGTGGTTATCCATAATCTCCATTGAGGTTCCCTGATCCCTGACTCCACAAGTGGCAATGCCAGCTGGACTTCCCTCCCACCACACACACACCTCCTCCATCAAGTCAAAGCTGTGCTTCGGGGCAGCCTTGGAAGTCCAAGGCTCTCCTCTCTGTGCGTCTGCACAAGACGTCAGTTCCGGCCTTGCTTAACATTCCTAAGGAAAGTTCTGTGGAGCTTAGCCCTACTGGCTCTTTCACAGAGGAAGCTGACACTGTGCCCTGGGCCTGGCTTGTAAGCTGTGGTCCTCTAGGCACTTGAGCCAGACCTTGGATGTAATGCCATGACTGTATGTAACTGCCCAGGCACACACTCGGATGCTCTGATGGATATGTGGGTACTTGCATGAAAAGTTTCCTGTCCGTTCTCTCTCAGCTTCCCCTATTTATTCTCGTTTCAGACACCACTGTTGACAGGTAAGAATGTGCCAGGCCATGGAGCAGCCCCATGCCCCAGGGTTGTATTCTCCTAAGAGATACATCCAGCTCCATCCCCCTGCTATTAGTGAATCTGATCTTATTTTGAAATAGGGACTTTGCAAATGTCAGATTAAATAAATTCATCTTAGATGAGATTGGGCTCAAAAGAGGAAAATCTGGACACGTAAGGTAAGATAGCCACGCGGAAAAAAAAAAAGGAGGCAAAACATAGAGCTACTGTTCACAGGGGCAATGTCTAGATGGAGGTGGGTAGTGTGCCCCTCCTTGGCATGTCCAGCACACCCTATTGCCTATAAACAGAAGGTTCATGTCCCCTGTATAGTCTTCAAAGCGTCCCTGGTTACTGTCTAGGCTCCTGGGCCCACAAGGTTGAGAGAGAGGAGGCCCAGGGTCTAGACTTAGCATATTCTCAATAGTAGTCCCCACCCATTGCCCTGTGCCCACTGCACTCTGACTCCAGTTTCCATACTGACCTGAGGACAGGCCCTGCTGCTGCTCCCCAAGCAGACCAGAACAACCTGGTCCATCTGTGGAAGCTTGGCACGATTTGGTAGACCCTGAGCCAGGGAGGGTGGGGAGGAAGAAAGGGCAAGGCCACGGCCTGCTGGCTGTTGAACTGATCTTTCTGTGAACTCACAGAGGCTGGTACAAATAGAGGTTTCTAGAATCCCTGTGCCCATGAGCATGACAGGGCACCAGCACACTTGACAGCATGGACGTGGGGTATAGTGGTTTATATTGACACTCCATCTGGTCCCCTCTGTCTTGCCATTTTGCCTAGACAAGCCTCACTTCCAAATACAAGGACTGGAGACCCTATGCATGAGGCATTTCTTTGTCCCAGGAACCCTGAGGCCCTGTGTAGGGCAGAAGGGAAATGCCGGGCTCAGCTGTGCCTGTTAGGAATGGGTGGACAAGTGGACTCCCTCACTCTTCAGGGACAGCCTTGGGCATTGATTGTTGTGTGACATGCCCCAGGGGCTCTTTAGTGACAATGAGTGTTTGTCACTCAACATGGTAACTTTCATAGTAACAAAACTACCTCTGTCGCTTTCCCTTCCCTGTAGGGATATTTTGTTTGTGATCTAAGTGACCTGGAGACCAGAGTGCAGAGCTAAGCCACTAGAGGCCAGGCAGTGGTGGCACACACCTTTAATCCCAGCACTAAGAGATATGACTGGGGAGAGAAGGGAATATAAGGTGGGAGGAGACAGGAGCTCAGATGCAGTCTGAGGATTCAGTCTGAGTGTGCAGTCTGAGGTTTTGTGCAGACAGATGCAGTCTAAGGAGTCACAGGAACAAGATGGCCCCTTTGGTAGAGGTAAGAACTCTCTAGTGGCTAGCTGCTCTGCTTCTCGGATCCGTCAGGACTCTGAGCTTTTATTATTAAGACCAATTAAAATTGGTGCTACGCTTCCCTGCTTACTTTCTCCACTTTCTCACACCGTCCTGGTATTTCCTATAGGCACTCTTCAGATAAATGAAAAACCTTCTAATCCACTGGTTCCCAACCTTCCTAATGCTGCGACCCTTTAATACAGTTCCTCATGTTATGGTGACCCCTAACCATACAATTATTTTTGTTACTACTTCATAACTGTAATTTTGCTACTGTTATGAATCATAATGTAAATTTATTTTTGGAGATAGAGGTTTGTTGAAGGGGTTGAGAACCACTGCTAGTCCTTTCTCCAGATCAGCCAGAAAAGCCCAAGTTAAAACACACAGGCAGAGGTACATAGTCTTACATAGGTACACACACACACACACACACACACACACACACACACACACACACCGATCCAGGTACACACAATCTCAGACACAGTACAATCCCACAGATCCATAGACTCACACACAGCTGCTGTGAAACAGACATATGCACACAGATACACAGCCATAGATACACAGGTGCAGCCATCCCCAGAATACCCATTAGTGTGTGCACATACAGACATGCAAGCATGCTTTGGTAGAGGTGACACATGCACACATAACTGTCCATATACTTGCACCCCATTCCATATGATGAAGAAAGGACCTAAATGAAGCAACTGACTCCTCCAGGAACAATCAGATCCTCAGCTAGAACAAGATGGGGTTCCAGGCACCCCAGGAGAGATGAAACTGGCCTGAAGGAGTCTGAGCAGCCTAAACTCTACATGTTCAGTGATGGGCATCCACAGAGCATGGAGACCTTGAAGACCCCGTTCAGGGTAGGGGTCAGGCTTCCCCTGCACACTTCACAAAGTATTTATTAGGCAGAGGGAATATATAGAGTAGGGATAAGGGTGGGAAAGTGTGGCCCAGGAAGTCATCCTAGTTGGGAGGAGCACAAAGGGAAGGTAGAGAGGTGACAGGGGCTGAGCAGGTGGACAATGGGGAATCTGGCCTTATCCTGGCCATGGGGAACCACAAGCCGACTTCAGCTGAGGAGGGACCACATAGTGGGCCCAGGGAGGCGGGCAAGTGCTTTCTCTCTCCGGCTCAATCTTTGCCTTGTACAATCTAGTGGTTCTGTGACTCGTGACTGAACCTGAATGGGCTACAAAAGTGGCCCTTCATAGAGGGTTTCGCCATCTGTGTGAGCCCTTGCTTCTCAGAGCTGGGCTGAGAGGTAACAGTCCCTGAGAAGTGAGTTCACCCTCTAGGGAGAGTTTGTCCCTGCTTGACTCTGTGGCTCGCCCCTGAACTTTCCCTCCTCCACGTTTCTCCTGCTCTGCCACTGGAGTGCCTCCCTGCCCCCATGCTGAGTTGACCTCCAGTCAGAACACTCACCAAGTTCAGCCTGTTTGGCTGCCCTTTTCCTGTCTGCCTTCCCTTCCCCAGACACAGTTAGTCACCAGCCTGGCCTGCTGAACCAGGTACAGGAGCTGGGGTGCAAATACTACTCCCTAAATGTGTGGATCCTGTGACCAGGTTGAGGACAGAGCAGTGTTCCACAAACACCTGTGGAATTAAATTGCTTGATCCTGAGCACACAGGAAGCCCCTCCCTGAGCCCAGGCTTCACAGGGGATGGTGGAAAGGATCTCCAGATGTCTGTAGATTCCAGGGGTTGACTTGTTAGACAAGTCTGGATGGTTTTTCCTGTGCCCTGTCAGGGGCAAGTGCCCAAAAGCAGTCAGTCTCTGCCTGCTCCCAGGGAGCTCCAATTCTAGCGATGGAAGAAAAACCCAACCACCTAAGCTGAGAGGAGACTGGAGTCTCAGGGTGCAGTCTGGGGTCATAGAAAGCATCTCCGAGCCAGGCGATGGTGGCACACGCCTTTAATCCCAGCACTCGGGAGGCAGAGGCAGGCGGATCTCTGTGAGTTCGAGACCAGCTTGGTCTACAGAGCGAGTTCCAGGACAGGCTCCAAAGCCACAGAGAAACCCTGTCTCGAAAAACCAAAAAAAAAAAAAAAAAAAAAGAAAGCATCTCCGAGGAGGTGATGTGCAGACTAGGCCTGGAGAATGTGATCTCACAAAGTAATGATTTGGGATGAGCCAGGCTGGCAGAGAGGAGAGCACGTGCAAAGGCCAGTGTGGTGCAGTAAGACCCGGATGTGTCCCTTGACCACATCCATCCACTAAGACCAAAAAACTCTCTCTTGTGTCTGGCAGTGAGGCAGGCCTGAGGTTAAACCCCGGCCACTAGAGTGGGCAGGCCCAGTCAGGGCCAGTGGACGGAAAGAAGGAGGACAGACCTGGAACTGATTGTTCTAAGACCCAGAACCTTCTGGCTCTGACCGCAGGGCAGTCTGTGAGCTTGCGAGGATCACCCTGGGAAGCTGTGTGCACTGACATGGCACAGAAGACAGCCATCCAGACTTGTTTAGTCTGTAAAGGGAGGCAGCTGAGGGAATCCTGAAACAAGATGAGGTCACAGCTGGGACTTGTTTTGTACCTCTGGTCAGTCTCACAGCCAGGTGATGGTCCCCTGCTTCCTGAGGACAAGACAGGGATGTTCCAGTGAGGCCCCAGGACTGTCTCACAGCCACGATGGGGACTTTTGCAAACTCACGCTTCTGCCATCTTCCCCGACAGAAGCCAGCTAACGCAGGCCTGAGAACTGACATGTACAACAAGACCTCTGTGGAGTCTCTACTGTACCCTACATCCCCTGGAGGCCTGGGCTGGGTGGACTCACTCTGTTTAATGACAGTAGTCAGGCATGGCATGGTGGTGCACACCCAGAATCTGAACAAATACTCAGGATGTGGAGGTAGGAGAATTCTGAGTTTGAGGCCAGCCTGGCTACATCCTGAATTCAAGGCTAGCTTGAGTTCCACAGTGAGATCCTCTCTCAAGAAAACAAGGTTGGGTGTTGATGGTGCATGCTTTTAACCCTAGCACCCAGGAGGCAGAGGCAGGCAGATCTCTGAGTTTGAGGACAGCTTAGTCTACAGAGTTAGTTCCAGGACAGCCAGGACTACATAGAGAAACCCTGTCTCCAAAAAACTAACCAACCAATAAATAAATAAATCAATACCAACCAAAAAAACAAAAGCAAAAGCTGTCAGCAACACAGTTCAGCAGGGAAAGGCCTGGTCACCAATGATGCAAGTCTGACGATCTTCGTTTGATCCCAGGGACTGACAGGACAAGGAACACATTCCACAGAGTGGTCCTCTGACCTCCACAGGTATACTGTGGCAAAGTACCACCTTAAAAAGGGCCAGCGAGGAGCCGGGCGATGGTGGAGCACGCCTTTAATCCCAGCACTCGGGAGGCAGAGGCAGGCAGATCTCTGTGAGTTCGAGACCAGCCTGGTCTACAGAGCTAGTTCCAGGACAGGCTCCAAAGCCACAGAGAAACCCTGTCTCGAAAAACCAAAAAAAAAAAAAAGGGCCAGCGAGCCGGGCGGTGGTGGCACACGCCTTTAATCCCAGCAGAGGCCGACCTCTGTGCATTCAAGGACAGCCTGGTCTACAAGAGCTAGTTCCTGGACAGGCTCTAAAGCTACAGAGAAACTCTGTCCCGAAAAGCCAAAAATAAATAAATAAATAAATAAATAAATAAATAAATAAATAAATAAATAAGGGCCAGGGATGCTAGGCGGTGGTGGTACACACCTTTGATCTCAGCACTCAGGAGGCAGAGGCAGGCAAAGCTCTGTGAGTTTGAGGTCAGGTTGGCCTATAGAGTGAGTGCCAGGACAGCCAAGGTTCCACAGAGAAACCCTGTCTTGGAAAAACAAAAACACAAAGCAAAGCAAACAAGCGAACAAACAAACAACAACAAAAACGGCCAGGGATGTGGCTCAGTGGTAAAGAGCATGCTTAATACAAGCAAGGTTCTGGGTTTGAATCCCCACTACTGAATATAAAAGTAGTCTTAAAAAATACGACCAGAGGGGCTGGAGAAATGGCACAGAGGTTAAGAGCATTGGCTGCTCTTCCAAAGTTCCTGAGTTCAATTCCCAGCAACCACATGGTGGCTCACGGCCATCTGTAAAGACGTCTGGCGCCCTCATCTGGCCTTCAGGCATACAGACAAAATATTATATACTAAATAAATAAATATTTAAAAAATACGACTGGAATCACACATAGCTCAGTGGTAAGAGCACTGGTTGCTCCTCTGGAGGACCCCAGCACCCGCATGGAAGCTCACAACTGTCTCTAACTCCAGCTCCAAGGGATCCAACACTCTTCTCTGGCCTCCACAGGCACCAGGCACACATGTGGTGCACCAACATGCATACAAACACCAATATGCATAAAATAAAATAAAATTACAAAATATGAGCATCTGCGTGACAACTCCAAACTGACTGGTTGCTTTAGGACAGTCTTGGCTCCATCTCTTTTGTGGGGGCAGGTAAGTCTCCAGACCTCCCCCGCTTAAGTATTGCATAAGCCCAGACTGGCTCAGATCTCCTAGTCATTCTCCTTGAATGCATTAGGACTAAGAAGTCAGGCCCGCAGACAGACGAGTTCTACTCCTAGTGCCTCAGTTTCTCCAACAGTAAAATGAGCTTAGCTCTGCACTGCTCCTGGGGTCATGGTTAAGACTTCATTTGCTTTAGTTATCTATCCACTCAGCAGGTGAGGGTTGTTTTCTGCTGACAGTCTGGCTCCAGGCTACTTCTTGAAGTCCCATTATGGCCTGACCTCTTTGGGCATATATATTCTTAGCTCAAATCCTTTGGAAACAGTCAGAGAAGTCCTTTTATGCAACATAAAGAGTTATGGCCAATCTCATTCTGTCCTGCTCCAGAAATCTAGGTTGGACTAGTATACCTGAACCCTTGCCTTTCCTGGGATAGTGGGGCATAGGCCAAAAACCTTCCACAGGTACCATAGATTGGGCACCACACCCTTTCATGACCTTACCGGAAGACTGAAGTCCAAGTGGTCAATAATTTTCTTGAGGCCACAGAGCCAAGTCATTTCTGGAGCTGTGCTGGCTAATACAGTAGCCACTAGCCATACACAGCTAACTATGTTTAACTGAATTAAGGCAAAATAAGCAGAAGGATTAGGTTCTTCAGCCACAGTAAGCACATTTCAAATATTCCATCCTCACATGTGACCAGTGGATAGCATGTTAGACAAAGCACATGACATTTGCACAGCCCTAAGTTTTTTGGTCACAGCTGGCCTAGAACCAGAGTTCTCAGCCCTGGCTGTCCACTGGACTCACCTGGAGAGCTTTAAAACACTAATGTTAGGCTATGCATGTTGAGCAGGAAGATCTCTGTGAGTTCAAAGCCAGCCAGGTCTACAGAGCAACTTCCAGGCTGACCAGGGATATATAGGGAGACCATGTCACAAACAAAACCAGTGATGTTAGGCTGGACATGTAGCTCACTAAGTAGAATGCTTGCCTAGCATGTACAAGGCCTTACATTTGAGGCTGGTGTCTTTTGTTTTTAATATTTATTTATTATTTTATATATATGGGTGCTGTATCTGCATGTATGCCTATAGGCCAGAAGGGGCATCAGATCCCACTATAGATAGTTGTGAGCCACCATGTGGTTTCTAGGAATTGAACTCAGATCCTCTGGAAGAGCAGCCAGTGCTCTTAACCACTGAGCCAGCTCTCCAGCCCTGAGGCTTCTGTCTTAGACCATACACTACCACCACCATTACCACCACCGCCGCCGCTGCCGCCACCACCACAACCACCCCGTGCCATCCTGACATGATGAGACCCTGGGTTTGATTCCCAGCACCACATAAACTGAGCATAGTGAGGCATGCCTATGATCCAAGTATTTAGGAGGCAGAGGTGGGGGGGGGTTGGAAATTCAAGATTCTCTTAAAGTGGCAACATGATAAATTTGCTGACAGCCTAGTATACAGGAAACTGTTTAGAACAACAAAATACACCGGGGCGATGGTGGTGCATGCCTTTAATCCCAGCACAATGGGAGGCCAAAGAAGACAGATCTCTATGAGTTCAAGGCCAGCCTGGTCTACACATCAAGTTTCAGGACAGCCAGGGCTACACAGAGAAACCCTGTTTCAAACAACAACAATAAAACTAAAACACTGATGTTGGAGCTTTCCTTGCAGAGGCTGTGCACACCAATCAGAAAGCTGCTATTTAGAAGCTATTGGAAAAGATCTACACTTTGAGCTCAACCTGTGCGTATTCATACTCTGCTCTCAGCCCGCACTTGCAGGCCCACAGCAGGAAATACTGTTGAGAAATTTGCCCTCATCACAACTGGGATTCACAGGCTCATCTCCTAGCCTGAGACTTTTGGGGACAGGAGGGAAAGAGCATAGACCAGGTTAGGGGCTATGAACAGAAGGCCTGGAACACAGAAGTATCCCCCATCTGGCTTGAGAGGACAGTGCAGTGCCGGATAACTGTCAGCTCCATGTCCACATGCTGATTAGAAACCAATTGGCACATGGTTCAAAACCAGATGATTTTTTTTTTATTTCCAGGAACCACAGTACAGTTCTAGTCACATCACTGCCTGCAACATGGGAAGATGGGCCAAACCTAGAGAGACCCCCTCTAACGCCCGACTGGCAGGGGATATTTTCCCAGAGTGACCACTGCAGCTGGGAGGAGGAGCTGGGGTAGGCAAGGCTGAAGACCTATAACCCCATTGGCTCTCTTCTCTCTCTAGGCTGTGGCCTCCTTCTAGAGAAAGCTGACTCACAGGGTCATGCCATCTCTGCAATGGATACCATGAAACACAGAATTGCGGGGCACTCCCTGGGGAGGGTACTCTGCAATGTCACTCCCACAGCAGGTGGGCCATAGTCCCATCTGAGGGGTGCAGGGAGCACTGCTGTTTCCCTGTAGCTCTGGGGCAGGGTGTGTGGTTTACTGGGGACCGATTCCCAAGGATCTGGTCTGCTTTTCTGTCCTTCCAGTCTGGTTTTACCCTGCTCTCATTTGCTTTGTCCTGATCCCCAAGTTTCTGTTTATTTTTCTTTTCAGATCTTTCTCGAGTGTGTTACCTACAGACAATCTGTCCTTCCTCAACCAGATAAGGCAGCCCACACCCGAAATCACAGCACTTGGGACACAGGCAAGAGAACAGGAGTTCAAGATCACCTTTGGCTATATAGTGAATCAAAGACTAGTCTGAGCTTCGTGAGCTCTTGTCTGAAAAAACAAAAATAAAAACAAGGCTGGTTGTGGTGGCACGCGCCTGCCATCTCTATGGATTCAAGGCCAGCCTGGTCTACACAGTGAGTTTCAGGCCGTCCAAGCCTACATAGTGAGACCCTGTTTCAACAGCCGCAACAACAGCAGAAGACAACGATGAAATAAACCCAGTGTGCCAGATGGTAATAAGTCACTGGGGGACAACGAAGCAGGGACAAGGGAGGGGAGGACTGACGCTTTAAGTTGAGAGGTCATGATGTTGGAACAAGTATTGATGGAAGTGACAGAACTAAGTTGTCACTGGCACTGAACCCAGTACCAAAGTCCCGAGCGTGGAGCCAGGCACACTGGTGTTCAGTGACTGCTGAGGCCGATGAGGTTACCGCACAGAGAGCTGGGAAGAGTAGGAGGAGCAGGGACAGCAGGTGTTGGCTAGACTGTTGACGCAGAGGAAGTATGAAGTCACACAATTAATATTTAAGTGACAGAGAAACATCAGGCTTCAACATGAATTAATAGCTCATGGGATGTCCCCACCCTCACGCAGCAGGTATACTATAATTGAGAACACAGAGACTAGGAGAGGCGATGTGACTCTTACTAGCTTATCCAGCTTGCAGGTGGCAGAGCCTGGGTACATCCCCAGACCAGCCCAATCCTAGGGACAAGCCCTGAGCTGCCCTGGCATAGAATTTCAAGCCTGGGCCGTCTGCAAGTAGAACAGATCGCCCGACTGGACTGGGCTAGGTTGGGGAGTGGGCTCTCTTCCTTTCCTATTTCTGTCTTCATCCCATCCTGGGATGTCCTGAGAATCTGGACTGTAGAGTGAAGATAAGATGAGATTCACGTAGGTGGACATGCCTGTGCCCTCTGTACCAGGATAGAGACGTCCTAATTCAAAGGCTTGAAAAGCCAGTGCCTCTTGCAGTTCCCTTAACATTAAGCTCCCTCCAGCATGGCGGCTCCTCAAATGTTGAACTCTGACACAATAAGGAGGCCCAAGTCAGAGCTGCTGTCCAATCAATGGAGCTGACAAGCTGCTCACTGGTGTGGGGCTTCTCTCATCCCTCTTCCCTGGTAGACAGGAGTAGAGAAGACTGAGATTGGGAAAGATCTGGAGGAGACCTGGAGACTGAGCAAAATCTTCCATGTCTCTCATTTGGAGCAAAACTAACATTTGAAAACTATTTTATTTGATTATAAATGTTGCTGGATTAACTCAACATACATATTTTGAAAATGCTTTGACTTCAAAATTTAAGTCAAAAGATATGTTACTTTGCTTTTGTTTCCACAGGAAAAGAGAGGCTGTGGATTCATTTCTGGTTAAGAAATATCAAGTTTGATCAAGGAAGAACCCAAGACCCCCCCCCCCAAAGTCTCCAATAGGAGAGGATAGCCCAGATGTCTGAGTTCTACATCTAGAACAGTTTCAAGACTGCTGGATGAGACGATCAAGCCTCATAAAATACTCCAGTCAGACTTGATCATAATTCTAAATTTTCTTTAGGTCTCCATAAGATTATCAGTGCCCCCAATCAGTAGGAAGTACCCTGGAAAACTACGCCCACATTCCCCAAATAATGGATTATGGATATTTATCTTTGTTTAGAGTGTTGGTTACAAGATATTATGGATAATGGTCTAGACAAAAAGCTAAACAAAGGATATTGGATTCAGAGTCCTTGTTTTGAAAAAAAGGGAGGGAAGTGCTGTGGGACAATGGTCTTTTATCCTGTCACTTGTATTTTAATAAAATGCTGATTGGCCAGTAGCAGGCAGGAAGTATAGGTGGGGTGGCCAGGCAGGAAGTAGAGGCAGGGTGACAAGAACAGGAGAATTCTGGGAAGAGGAAAAAGTCAGTCTGCAGTCATCACCCAGACAGAGAGGAAGCAAGATGAGAATGTCTCGCTGATGAAAGGTACCGAGCCATATGACTAACACAGACAAGAATAATGGGTTAATGTAAGATGTAAGAATTAATTAATAGGGGGCTGAAGAGATGGTTCAGTGGTTAAGAGCATTGCCTGCTCTTCCAAAGGTCCTGAGTTCAATTCCCAGCAACCACATGGTGGCTCACAACCATCTGGAATGAGGTCTGGTGCCCTCTTCTGGCCTG
>NW_004949131.1:3103782-3159047 GCF_000317375.1 Microtus ochrogaster
GCAACCACATGGTGGCTCACAACCATCTGGAATGAGGTCTGGTGCCCTCTTCTGGCCTGCAGACATACACACAGACAGAGTATTGTATACATAATAAATAAATAAATAAATATTTTTTAAAAAAATAATTAATTAATAACAAGCCTGAGCTAATAGGCCAACCAGTTTATAATTAATATAGACCTCTGTGTGTTTTCTTGGGACTTAACGACTGCGGGATCCAGGTGGGACAGAAAACTCTGTCAACAGAACTCCATCTCATATGTACCATAAAGCTTAAGACAGGATTACAGCAAAACTCTTTGTAAAGTACATGTGACACCTTCTGCTATGGGATAATGCTCCTGTACACTGTAAAGATTTGTCACTTGCATTGGCTTAATAAAATGCTGATTGGCCAGTAGGCAGGCAGGAAGTATAGGTGGGGAAACCAGACTAAGAGAATTCTGGGAAGAGGAAAGGCCAGACACAGTTGCTACCCAGATGCTGAGGAAGCAAGACGAGAATGTTACACTGATAAAAAGTACCAAGACACGTGGCTAAACATAGACAAGAATTATGGGCTAATTTAAGTTGTAAGAGCTAGTTAATCATAAGCCTGAGATAACAGGCCAACCAGTTTATAACTAATATAAACCTCTGTGTGTTTCTTTGAAATTGACAGCTGCAGGACTGGGTGGGACAGAAATTTCCGTTTATAAACTTCCATAAAGATGGGTTCTGTAGACTGACTAGCTCACAATAAGGGTTTGGAGGAAGATTCCATATGGTCTTGCCACACACATAAAAAGGTTACCAGGCTATTAACCATATTCACTCCCAGGCTTCTAGGTGGATAACAGGTTATATATCCCTTCCTTTGAAGGATCAAGCCTGTGTATTTAACATTCCTGGTTCCCTTAGTGCTTTTCTGTGAGCACAAGGACCTCCATGCCTCCCACACCTTTGAGGGATTGAACTCAAGTCACTGGGCTTGCTTGGCAGCATGCACTTTTTCCTGCTCAACTAACTCACTGGCCCTTTCCTATAACTATAACTATATATATATGCATATATAGTTAGTTAGTTAGCTAATTAGTTAATGTGTATGTGTCTGTGTATGAAAATGGAGGCCAATAGAGGAGGTGAACCAATGAGTGAGTTACAGAAGATAAACAATGGGTTACTTACCTACTCTTTTGACTTTTTATTTTGAGACAGGGTCTTACTGAATTTCCCAGGCTTGTCTCACATTCACTCTGTGGCCCAGGCAGGTTAAGAACCCATAATCACCCCATCTCAGCTTCTCCAGTAACTATGATTACAGGGCTGAGGCACTGGGCCTGCTTAAACCCAGTCTTCTGAACTGAAGATTCCTAAACTAAGGGTGTTTAACAGGTAAAACAGACAAACCTGCTACTGCCCAACAAGAAAAATCCTAAATTTAGTAGACAAACTTTTCTGCACCACCTCCTATCCTACCTCCTTCACTTCCCAACATATGCCTTGAATATTTACCTGGCTATGGAGATCGGGCTGCGTCAGTGGCTTTCCAGCTGGGCCTTGCCCTAAGTAACTCCATGTTACACAGCAGCAGCTGGCTTTGTTATGAATGCAAACAGAGAGGCAGAATGACTCTAAATTTCCTTATGTATGTAGGTTATCGCTACCTGTCTAGGCATCAACCATGATACACAGGCGGATGAACGTCTTATTCCTGCAAGTAAAAAGTTACCACCTTGTCAAAGTAGAGCAGGAACACACAGGCACATGTGAGTTTACAACCATCCAGAGCTGGGTGGGGGAGGCACACATCTTTAATCCCAGCACTCAGGAGGCAGAGGCAGGCAGATCTCTGTGAGTTTGAGGCCAACTTGGTCTACAGAGCGAGTTCTGGTATAAGGCTCCAAAGCTACACAGAAAAATCCTTTCTTGAAAAATCAAAACAGCCGGGCGATGGTGGCGCACGCCTTTAATCCCAGCACTCGGGAGGCAGAGGCAGGCGGATCTCTGTGAGTTCGAGACCAGCCTGGTCTACAGAGCTAGTTCCAGGACAGGCTCCAAAGCCAAAGAGAAACCCTGTCTCGAAAAACCAAAAAAAAAAAAAAAAAAAAATCAAAACAAAACCCAAAACCAAAACCAACCAACCAAAAAACAAAAAAACCCCACTAGGCTTAGAACTTGGTTGTTGTTGTTGTTGTTGTTGCTTTGAGACAGGGTCTCACTGTGAAACCTTGGCTGCTCTGGAAATAGCTGGTCTCAAATTCACAGAGATCCTCCTGCCTCTGCCTCCAAAGCACAGACACTGAAAGCATGTGCCACCATGCCCAGCTCCTTGAGAACTTCCCAGACAGACGAGACCAATGAAGGGTGCAGCACCCTCACCCTCACCTGGGTCCCAGAAAAAGAAGACCTAACACTCCAATGGTGACAGCTGCACTGATCTTTCCGTAACCAGTCATCCAATCACTGAGCATATGTGTCAAGGAGCCAACAGAGAATCCACTGTCCTCAAGGCTTCAGCTCCTCACAATTCCCCCTCATTAACTTGGCCCATTCAAATGGAGATGCCTCCGCTTGTCCTTCCATCTCTAGGATGCTTCTCTCTGCAGCTTGGCCCTGCAGCCGGGCTCTAAGAACCTCCAGCAGCTCTCCAACAGTGCTCACTAATATCACATATAATGATGTACAGTAACTCTCTGCATCAGTATCAGCTCTCCGCCTCTCCTTCCAGCAAGTCTTCTTTGAACTCTGTAGCCTCTTCAATTCTTTTGTAGTCATTTTGTAACCTACATAATACATTGTGTGTGCACATATTTATGTATGGACACACCAACACCCATATTTACCTATATATTTATTATGTAAGGGAAGAGATCTGGAAGTAATATTAGTAATTAGGATTGGGATCATGGGGCTCAGCTGAGTCACTGCTTGCCTAGCATGCATGAATGCCTGGGTTCAATCCCTGCTATTGTATAAACCCAACCTGATAGTACAAGCCTGTACTCCCAGAATGGAAGCAGGATCATCTGAAGTTCAAAGTTGTCTTCAGCTATGTAGTGATCTGGAGGCTGGTTAGCCTGGGCTACATGAGACCCTTCTTGTAACAGGGCCCAAGAACTTAGTAGGCTCCCAGACCTTAGCACAACTGACTTCATGATAGAAGTACTGTACCATCCAGGCCATAAAATTCAGCAACAGACAACACCACCTGCCAAAATTAAAACAAAAGTCTAATCCATTCAAGTCCATAGTTCTGGAGAAGTTTCTAAATGAACTAACCTCGCTTTGGGGCTTCTGCAGTTCCTCTTCTGGCTAACTGTTCTTGTTAACTGAAGTATGTCAACCAAGTTCATGGTTTTTGTGCTGAAAAGCCACCCTGAGAAAGGCTCAGTGCTACACTCGGATCCCAAACACCCAGTGTAGTTGCCAGCTGGCTAATAAAGACTTTCTATTGGCTCAAAGCCAGGTCCGAGCAGTCCTCTCTGGTGGCAACCCCACAACATTCTCAGTGAAAAGAAATCAAGAAAAAAGAAAAAGAGATTAGAATAAAAAAGAACTTGTGTTTGGGGGCTGGGGAGAGCAGAAAAGAGCACTGGTTGCTCTTGTAGAAGAGCCTGGTTCAGTTCCCAGTACCCACACGGCAGCTCTAAATGTGTAACTCCAGTTCCAGGAGATCTGATGTCTTCTGGACTGTGAAGACACCGGTCATATGTGTGGTGTATATACATACATGTAGGCAAAGCATTCATATACATATATCTTTGTTGGTTTGTATTTTGTATTTGGAGACAGGGTTTTTCTGTGTAGCTCTAGTGACTGTCCTGGAACTCACTCTGTAGGCCTGAAACTCACAGAGATCCGCCTGTCTCTGCTTCCCGAGTGAGTGCCGGGATTAAAGGCGTGCGCCACCATTACCCAGCTCACACAAATCTTAAAAAGTAAAAATAAAAGAACCTGTGACTGTCAGAGACAGAGGCAGGAAGACCTCTGAGTGTGAGGTCAGCGGGGTCTACAGAGCAGGCTCCAGGAAATCTAGGACTACATAGGAGACCCTATCTCAAAAACAAAACAACGACAAACTGACAGAGCTTGTGAACTTATTGCTATTCAGAACACTGTGAATTGTAGAAACATACAAATGTGTTCATCCTGTTTCTGGCATGGTGTGCTCATGACACTTATAGACAAGAGAAAACTGAGTATCGTTATTGGAAGGCTGGGAAATTGTCCTCTGAACAGTGCTGAACAATCCAGACTGTGTACATGAGCAACTATTTTTGTCTTGGGAATTTCACAGTGTCTAAGTTAAATTGGCCTAAACATTTCTAATGTAAAGGAACCAACTCTATGCCAAAATAGTTAAAAATAGCATCAGCTATAGATCCACTTCTTGTATCCCTCCTCAAGACATTTTAAAAAATTATTCTTTTTAATTAAGTGTACGTGTGTGTCTATGCATGTGAAGGCAGGTGCCCCAGGAGACCTGAGGTGTTCAATTGCCTTGGAACTGGAGTCACAGTTGGGTGCTGGGAATAGAACTTGTGTCCCCTGGGAGAGCCGTTTGCACTCTTAACCAATGAGTCCAAATATACTCTTCCACACGCCAGTTTCTGAGTTTACTGTCCCTGCAGATTTAGGGACACAGTCTCAAGCCTAGACATGTGGGTTGAAACCTCAGGACACTGCCAGATCCTAATCAGTGTTGGAGTACGGACAAGTTGGCCTGCCCAGGAGAGGCGATAGAAGGTTCTTGAATCTTACAAAACATCCAGTTCTGGTCAGGTGCACGTAGGGAAGATTCCCATAGGAAGTCGAGTAGAAAAAAGGTCACTCGGCCTTCTCGGCTTTCACTGCAGAAAGTGAGAAAGGACGGCCTCTGCTGGTCAGGCCCAGGACTGCGTAGTTTACCCTCTTTTTTTTTTTTTTTTTAAGGTAGGGTAAGATTATGTCGCACGAATCCAAGATTCTCCCCAGACTATCCAGTGATGGGAATACATGGACTTCTTTTAGACACAGAATATGTGAAGGAGGCCGGGCTGCAACCACAGTCACTTTTTTTTTTTTTTTTGTGGTTTTTCGAGACAGGGTTTCTCTGTGGTTTTGGAGCCTGTCCTGGAACTAGCTCTTGTAGACCAGGCTGGTCTCGAACTCACAGAGATCCGCCTGCCTCTGCCTCCCGAGTGCTGGGATTAAAGGCGTGCGCCACCACCGCCCGGCCCCACAGTCACTTTTAAGACAAATGGGGAGACTGTCCTCGGAGCAGACACGCTTTTCCTGAGGTCACCCAGTAAAACCATGGGAAAATTAAGAATTGAACACAGGTCTCTCTACTCCATGGTTGTGATTCCGAGTGACTCCAGCTCTTTTAAATAGACACTTAGGAGCCTTCGGAGGCACGAACCATTCCGAGGTCTCGAGGGGCAAATAACTGGTTATCAATGGCGCCTTAGGCGGAAGCTTTAAGGCAGCACCAAACACCACCACCAGTATTCTCTTTCCGGGATTCTTAAGGCCGCCACTCCTAATGGTAAAGCTCCGCCCGCCCCGGGACATCTCGGGAAATGTAGTTCTACTTTTATTAAGACTGTAGGGTAAGAGCTATGTAGAACTTCATTTCCCGGAAGGCTGCGCGCTCTATTACCTGAGCTAGGCGATGAACCGTAGGGCCTAAACCTTTAGCTAGGATTTTTTAAGTTCTCAGAAGGAAGGTGTGACGACGAACGAAGGCTTTTGGCTGCTCGGCGGGTTAACTCATCTGTGGAGCTGGAGGGAGAGAGCGTGACGACTGTGGAGCAGGCCCACTTCCGGTCGGCGGTCAAAAATCTAGGACTCTTCTCCTTTAATTGCGGTGGGCGGGACGCGGCGACGCCACCGGCGTTGCTATTGGCGGCGATTGGGGGCGCGGAAACTGAACAGGCACCACAACTGCCGGCGCAGCTCCCTCGGGCTTTTGAGGTGCTTCTGGTCCTGCCAGCCCGGCCAGCCCCGCCATGGCCGCTCCCAGCCCGGTAAGTCTCTGGAGAGTGGGCGCCTGGCTGACTGGAGCAATGGCCACGAGAGGGGCGGGTGGTGACGCGGGGTTCGGGGGTTGCCTTCCCATCTAAGGTTACGGGGTGGGTCTGGCATTGACCCAGCGTCCCAAGTGCCAGACTAGATGCTGGACCATTCTGGCGAACAACCAAGCCCCTGCTTCTGGGATTTATGATTTAGCGAGGAAGATACAAGCAAGGCCCGAGCCTTGTGGTGGCCTGGGACCAGTGTGAGCCTCGTCGTCCTGTCCTCTTCTTGATGTCTTCTTGGAAGCAAAATCCTTTCTAACAGGCTGAAGCAGTAGGCCATTGGATTGCCTGAGGTGACGGAGACCTGCAGTATGACCTAGGCCGGACCCTGACCCCTCTCCCAGTCCAGAAAACGGACTCCAAATTGGCCTTTTAAATAAAAGTTTGCATCCAAAGTGCCTGGTGCTCTGACGAGGTGGTAGCCGATGGCCCCGGTGCACCTGAAGACTTGGGCAAAAATGGAACCTAGAATTTTGATTACCAATCTGATCATATGTTGACATCCATAACAACACGCTGGTTTTAGGGGAGGGGAGGCCCACATGCAGGATGAACGACTCAGGGAAGAGGGCATCGGGAAGGGGTCCCACTGATCAGGGCTGGACCTTTCTGCTCACTGAGCCTAGGATAGACACTGCTTTGTCCTTATTTTTCCAAGTTCAGATGAGGCCGAATGTTCACTTGCTGCTTTGTGAGAGCCCTCCCCCTGAACTACCACTCCATCTGTTAAAAGGTGTGGCCCTGCAGGTGTGTTGGGGGTGGAGCTGGGCACTGGGCCTCACCTTTGTTTTGGGTACAGCTTCGTGGAGTAAGGGTGGCTCTGCTCTGCAGTAGGAATGTCCTTTCCCAAGCTGGGTTCCTTGGAGCTCCTAAAATGGGCTTTTGAAGTTTTTGATGTTTGAGGTGGAAGGAGATACCTTAACTCTGCATAACTCCTAAGTCTTGTATACAGCCATGGCCATCCTGGAACTCGCTCTGTAGACCAGGCTGGCCTAGAACTCACAGAGAGTTACCTGCTCCTGCCTCCCGAGTGCTGGGATTAAAGATAAGTGGCACCATGCTCGACCCACATGTGGTTTATTTGTTGTGATTTGTTTATTCATCTGTTGATGGGTGTGTTTGTAGACTGTGTCCCTTTCTGTACTGCACTTCTTTATTCTACCAGCTTTTAGTGGATTTCTTAGGGTTCCTTATATACAAGATATAAAAACACTTGAGGGGCTGGGCAGTGGTGGTGCACGCCTTTAATCTCAGCACTAGGGAGGTAGAGGCAGGTGAATATCTGTGAGTTTGAGGCCAACCTGGTCTACAGAGTGAGTTCCAGGACAGCCAGAGCTACACAGAGAAACCCTGCCTCGGAAAATCAAAAAACAAAACAAAAAAACCACTTGAGTATTTTTAACATCTCCTGGTTATAGGAAGAGTCTTAGTCTCAAAGAAGTCTTTTACTCACTTGACCTTGCTCTCCCCCAGGAGGACCCCTCACTGGAGAGGCACTTTAAGGGCCACCGAGATGCAGTTACCTGCGTGGACTTCAGTCTCAACACAAAGCAGCTGGGTAAGTGAAGGCATCTATCTTGTCTCAGGTTCTAGATTCTAAACTTTCAAGGATTGGTGTGAGGACGCCAGAGTACAGCAAGGACATGCTGTTTTGTTTAGTCCTTTGTCTTGCTTCTAATGTGTTAGCTTTCTGAACACTGGACCTACTAGGCTTCGTAAGCTCCATTGTGCGTGAATAGAGTGTAACACCCAGAAAGGTTAGGAGCCTTGTCAGGGTCATGCAGCCTTTGTTTAGTTTAATCTTTTTCCTTTTATTGGAAAGATTCTTTTTTTCACAAAATATATATGATTGGGTGGCACACGCCTTTAATCCCAGCACTCGGGAGGCAGAGGCAGGCGGATCTCTGTGAGTTCGAGACCAGCCTGGTCTACAGAGCTAGTTCCAGGACAGGCTCCAAAGCCACAGCGAAACCCTGTCTCGAAAAACAAAAAACAAAAAACAAAAAAAAAATATAATAAGATAAACAAAAACTATCACATCTGAGTTGGACAAAACAAGCAAACAAGGAAAAGAGTCCAAGAAGAAGGCACAAGAGTCAAAGACACGCTTGTTCTGCACACTCAGGAGTCCCATAATGACATTAAATTGGAAGCATATAGTATATATGCAGAGGACTTGGTGCAGACCCATGCAGGCTGTGTGCATGCTGGTCATGCATCCTTTGAGAGTACAGGGTCTAGGTTTTCCCCTGTGCATCCTGGCTACTTCTTGGGTCTGCTCTGGGGTGTGGACCCCAAACTGGCTCCTTTTCCTGAGTCTTCAGTTTGATTGCCCACAGTAATATGGCACATTTTCTTGTTACAGAGACCTGCTAGTGAGAAAGATATTTAACAAGGCCCATCTCCCAGCTCCATACCACTGCCCCTTCCTTGTACACACCAGGGTTCCTAAACAGCTTTCCTGACTGCAGGTTTCTTTTCCCGTGGGTTAGGCTTGCCTTCTTATTTTATTGCTGAGTTTCCCTGCCAGAGGCTGTTGGTTTGCTCTAAACAAAGAGGGAACTGAAGCTATTTTTTTATCTGTTCCTCCTTAGGCTTCTTACTAAGTTTGGTTCTTTGTTTTGTTTTTATTTTTAGATTGGCTCATTTTATTTATGTGATTGTTTTATCTGCATGTATATCTGTGCACCACACATGTGCCTGGTGCCTCCAGAGTCCAGAAGAGAACATAGTTAATCACTGAGCTATCTCTCCAGCCCCAAGTTGGCCCTTTAAATAGAAAATGTCTTCTATATCTAACTGGCTTCTGAGCATTGGGAGGACTGGGCCCCTGTGCTCTCAGAGTATCCCTGGGAGACCCCACAGGGATGAATTTCATAGGACCCTGGGTTGCAATACGGAAATGGCATGTGAATGGTCTGTCAGTGTGGTTCCTGTGTTGGCCTGCTGCATGGAGAACTGCCAGGCCATAGCTGGCAACCTTTCTATCCCAATGGGATCCTTTTTGCCCTGTTGGAGATGCTTGTGAAGGTGGAGCTGGGCCTCCTGTATCCCAGCAGTGAGGTGGGTGCCCAAGTTTCTTGAGGTCTGAGAAACATCTTGTTACTCTCCTTAGCCAGCGGCTCCATGGACTCATGCCTCATGATCTGGCACATGAAGCCCCAGTCACGTGCCTACCGCTTCACGGGCCACAAGGATGCTGTGACTTGTGTGAACTTCTCCCCGTCAGGACACCTGCTTGCCTCAGGCTCCCGAGACAAGACTGTTCGCATCTGGGTACCCAATGTGTGAGTTATGGACCTCAAGGGACTAATAGCGTTGAGGGACCTGGTATAAGAGTTGTCCCTCCTTAGGTCCTTTCCTGGCTTTGAGCTGGTCACTGGGACATGTGACCTTAGATGCCAGCAGAGGGCTTCAGCTGGGGCTGTCTGCTTAAGCTGGAAGGATTCACGTTAGGGTAGAGATGGGGAGAAGCACTTTGTTTCTGGTGGAGAGGCTCTTGCCTTTCGGGGGCCCCGGGACAGTGAGGCCTGGAGAGGTAGAGAGAACTCTGGTGCACTTGTAGGTCCTCGTGTCACTGCTGTGAATCTTCTGAGTCTGGGTGTCTGTCCTCATAGCAAAGGTGAATCAACCGTGTTTCGTGCACACACGGCCACAGTGAGGAGTGTCCACTTCTGCAGTGATGGCCAGTCGCTTGTGACAGCCTCTGATGACAAGACAGTCAAGGTGTGGTCAACTCATCGCCAGAGATTCCTGTTTTCCCTGAGCCAGCACATCAACTGGGTCCGCTGTGCCAAGTGAGCATTGTCTGAGTGGAGAACCTGGAGGGCGTCAGGGTGGTAGGGGACAGAGAGGAACCCTTGGGTGTCAGCCTGTAACCTTGGGCAAGTTACACAGCTTCCCTTTAATGTATCCCTGAGCCTTGATTTCCTAATCTATAATGTGTCAACAGCTGTGGTTGCTACACTGAACTGGTCAGGAGCTTCACTGAGCTCATGTGTGATACCTCTTAGTCAGCTGTGACCCTCTGTCAGGAGTGCTGAGTACTCCCAGGACAGCAGCAGTAACAGCAGCAGCAGCAAGCTCCTGTCAGTACCACCGTGCAGTGGCTCCTTGTTCCTTTGGACGGTTCTGCTATCTGGGTAGCATCGTTCTCATTTTGCAGAAAAAGAAACAGGCCCAGAACAGTCTCTTGCCCTGGGGCCTGCAGTGGGTACGTGGTGGAACTGGGGTCTGAGCCCACATTTCTCTGGCACTCGGCTTCGCTTACTTCCTCAGAACTTAATTGTGCTCTAGAGCTGCTAGGTGGGGCTTGATGCTGAGGCTCTGGCTTTGGTGTGGGAGGCAGTGCTGTGACGTGGCAGACACAGATTTGCCTGCCTGTGGTGTCTTCAGCTCCTTTCAACAGCTTTCTCATGTCACAGCTCTGCTCCGGAAGAGGGGGTTATAGTGACCAGAACGCAAAGAAACCATGGAAGTCAGAGGTTAGGGACCATTGAGCTATCTTCCTCTGTGGATACCATGGAAGTTACTTAGTCCCTAGAACAGAACTATTCTTTTTCTGGGACGGCCCTGTTCTGAGAGGTCTTATGGTCAAGGACATAAGAACAGAGGAGGGCAGGGGTCAAGTAAACAAAGTGGGGTATGATATCCACAGTAGTCCTTTGATGGTAGCTCCCAGACCTCCATGTGTTTTTGTTGGCCCACTGTGTTTTGCTAATGTACTGATGTGGGACTTGTGATCTACTTCATACATCAAACTAGACCAGTTGTGTATCGCTACAGGCCATGTGCCTTCTGGGTATTCTATGCAGTGTGCTACTGCATGATTACTGCGGGCACTGGAAAGGATGGATCTCACAGAGAGGGAAGCCACTTGCCCAGGATCACTGAAGGTCTTAGAGCAGTGTACTGGCGTAAATGAATGCAGACAGAAATTGTAATAAATATATACAGCTTTAATTGGGAAAACAGACTTACAGAACCAGAGGTTCCAGCGGAGAACAGGAAAGCAGAAGGGGCGGCCTGGAGCACTGAGCGTGCCCGCAATCTTTATAAGTAAAAAATATCCTCGGGGGACCCCGCCCTACAAGTAAGGTGATTGGCTGGGTCTCTCCTACAGAGCAGCGCATGTAACCCTAGGTCATTCCTGGTTCAGGTAGCTGGGTCTAGTGGTGTACACCTATAGTCTCAGGAGAGGCAGGAGGATTGCCACAGTTTGAGGCCAGCCTGATCTACATATAGAGTGTTGCAGGCCAGCCAGGGCTACACAGTGAGACCCTATGTCAAAATAACAATAACACAAGAATCCCAAAATGCCCAAAAAATTCTTGGATCAGGTAACAGCATGCTGGGAGAGATGGCTATAGAGAACACGGTGTGATAGTCAAAGAGTCTGTTAGTCATGTGACTTACTCTGTACCTAACTTAGGTTTTCCCCTGATGGGCGGCTCATCGTGTCTGCCAGTGATGACAAGACTGTGAAGCTGTGGGACAAGACTAGCCGGGAGTGTGTCCACTCTTACTGTGAGCATGGCGGGTGAGTCCCTATGGTCATTCTCAGTTTGCAGATGCTCCTGCACAGGTCAAGACAGAAGGCCCAGTGGCCTTTGGGGCCTGGGACTGCGCATGTGGTAGCCCTGCTTGCTGCTCTTTGGCTGGCTTGCTTTTTCGTATGAGCTTTGAACCTTTTTCTTTGTGGGTAGACAGTTAAGCCCAGTCCCTACCCCATGGATAGCAGAAACACTTCACCTAAGGTCATGCAATAATTTGGCCTCTTTTCCCCTCTATAGTTTCTAAGTTCTCAAAATTCTATTGTGTCTCTTAGAGCATTGAATCAGCTCCCTAAACTGCATGTTAAACTTAGTGTCCCCCAGGGTAATGATTTAGGAAGGAAAGCCTCCAGTTCTTGCAGCAGTCAGTGGCTCTTTGTTCTCTGTCACATCATACATGGAGAATGGGAGTGGCCTGCATCTGAGCATGTTCCAGGTTGAGGGAGCCATGTGAACAAACGAAAAGGGACAGGACACTTCTGTGTCCATCCTAACCAAGGAAGACCTCTTACACTATGTGACTGTCCCTGTCTTCCAGTTTTGTCACCTATGTGGACTTCCACCCCAGCGGTACCTGCATCGCCGCTGCTGGCATGGACAACACAGTGAAGGTGTGGGATGTGCGGACCCACCGGCTGCTGCAGCACTATCAGCGTGAGTGGTAAACAGTACCCTAGGCCGCAAGGAGCTGCGGTGAGACCATGCGGGCATTTGGTTCATTGCCGCAATGATCGAACAGGCCCAAGGCCAGCCCTGAGTCGGGAGGCATCTTGTGGCTGTTGGGTTAGCCAGGGTGAATAGTTGGCAGAGCAGCTATCTTAGCTTGGGATGTTGATCATGAGGTGCCCTGCTATGAGGTAGCAGAAGCTTACACACTCAGCTGAGGAGTCTTCAGTGGGTTTCTGTCTAGGACTGTCCGTGAGGGTACTTCTTTTTTTTTTTTTTTAAATATTTATTTATTATGTATACAATATTCTGTCTGTCTGTATGCCTGCAGGCCAGAAGAGGGCACCAGACCCCATTACAGATGGTTGTGAGCCACCATGTGGTTGCTGGGAATTGAACTCAGGACCTTTGGAAGAGCAGGCAATGCTCTTAACCTCTGAGCCATCTCTCCAGCCCATCTGAGCCATCTCTCCAGCCCCGTGAGGGTACTTCTTGAGAGCCTCCCACTGCTCATTTCTCCCTATGACAGAGATGACTTTCCAGGGCTGCTCAAAAGGTCACTGGTGGGACCTTGGCCTCAGTTCTCTTCCACCGGTCTGCCTAGAGTTATGAACCATGTAGAAGGTTGACCTTAGCTGGGGCCAGGCTCTGCTTCCAGGCCCAGGGCCATGGCCCCTTATTGTCACCTTTGGATGGCAAAGCAGCAGGGAGTTGACACTGGTTTGGAGCTCAGTCTTTAGCACTCTCTACCCAATATCCCCATAAGCACTTGGGTCACTGAGGTGAGTAGACCTGGAAAGGGGAAAAGTGTGGATTCTGTAGCGAGCTTCATCATTCCCAGCTGTGTGACACTGGGCGCGTCAGTTGACTCTTTATCATTATCCTGGGACAATGATAGGGTTCGTCTTGCAGGTGGTGAGACAGGGCTTGAGTTTATGTTAAAAATGGAAAGTGTGCTGGGCAGTGGTGGCATATGCCTTAAATTCCAGTACTTGTGGGGGCAGAGGCAGGAGGATCTCTGTGAGTTCGAGGCCAGCCTGGTCTACAAAGCAGGTTCCAGGACAGCCAGGGCTGTTACACAGAAAAAACAAAACAAAAAGAATGGAAAGTGGCTGTGACAACATGGCAGCAGTGACAGAGCTGCTGCTGCTCCTAGTGGTCTGCCTGGACATACAGTACACTGCGCCACCACCAGGTGGCAGGCCTCAGCCGCAAGAACCAGGTCTCTCCTATTCAGAGCGCCTAGGCATCAGCCTTGATGTTCTTTCAGAGGCTTCTAGAGCAGAGCAGCGGTGGGCTCAGTCTTCCGCCTGAGAGGGGTGGGCCCTACACTGTTTTCTGTTCTGGCCAGGCCTAAGTGAAGGCACAGGGTGGGAGACTGGGCCCCACACTGACTGGTGGAGGTGAGGCAAGAAAGTGACAATGGCATGCAGTGGCCAGGGGTGCAGGCCGTGTCCTGTGAAGGGGGGATAGATAATAGGACCTCTGGCACGAGGTGGGAAGCTGATGAGAGTACGTAGAGGTATTGTAGTTCATGCTTGGTGTGGTGCCTGCCACACACTCCTTACACTGGGAGGAGAGCATTTCTCTGGAGGAGTCCCACTCTCCCTGTGGATCAGGAGCCTAGACCTGGTGTTCATGAGTTATAGCCGCATGTACTCATTGGAAGAATCTTGAATGCCACCTTTAAATCTGAGGTTCCAAATACTAGTGGCTGGCAACTCTGGGGCATGACAGGTAAGGAGCAAATGGATGAGGTCATTTGAGAGGACAAATATAGAGTGAGATTCTAGGGTGTGTGGTTGACAGACCCTGGCCACTGGTGCATGGATGTCCAGTGCAGAGGGGTCAGGCCAAGGGGACTGCTTATGTGCAGTGAGTAGAGGCAGGAGCTGATGCTCTGGTGGTGGAGGGGCCAGCTGGGCCCCGGGATCTAGGACACGAGAAGGGTCAGTGCCATATTCTGGGCCCTCATGATTGGAGGACCACTGAAGAGAAAAGGTCTCCAAAGCAACCAGACCATGACATAGCTGGGGGAAGGCAGAGCCAGAAGGAGAATGAACTCTCAGGAGATGGAACAATACAGAGGAGGTGGGGGAGTGGGCTTGGTCAAGGACAGCTCAGTGCTAGCAGAGCTAGAAGGTGTGTGGACCTGGGTGAGCATCAAGGCCAGGTTCCAAGTGGACCAGAGTGCTTGTCACCCACAGGTTCCCCGGAAAGCTTTCAGTGGGCATTTGCTGCTGTCCTTGCCTCTTGGGACGGAACTCCTCAGCAAGGCTGCAGGGGCATATTTCTCAGCTGTCCTGGTGTGTGTTGGAGCCTTGTGGACTCCGTGCAGTCTATAAACACAGCCATCTTCTTTTGTGCTTCCTACAGAAGCCTGTGGCACCTGGTGGGTGTTCACATGAGGCAAACTCACCCCTTAGCCTGGGTAGGGGCAGGAGAAACAGCTCTCATTCTACCTTCTGACACCAGGCTCTGGAGAGATCTGCTCAAGTCTAGGGCCTTCCCAGAGAGCCCCATGGCTAAAACAGTGCTTGGGAGGCTCACACGTCTTCAGTGTGCCCATAGATCTGTGTGAAGGTTATTGCTAAGAAAGGCCTCTCAGCACTGTGGTGGCAAACCTCTGGTCTCTCTCTCTGTCCCAGATCCCTAAGGAAGCCAGGTGAGATATTTCAAGGACAGTGATTTCCCAATGTCTTCCCTGGTGACACTGGGTGGTTGCCAGACACTTCTAAGTAGCTTTCTCATTTGAGAGGACGATGGGCTCTTGTAAGAGTGTGGTTGGTGCTCCTGCAGTGTGCGTCCAGCCGCCATGGCCGTGCTTCCTGTGCTTGGCTGGGTTGTTGGAGTAAAGCTCACTTGGGCTTTCAGCTACAGCATAAACCACTGCTGTTTACCTAAGGCTGACTGACTGTCCTCCCAGGCAAGGAGTTTCTTGGCTCTGGCCTATCACTGCAAGGAGCAGTTCTGATTTCCCAATTCAGTATGGGTTGGTGGAGCCCTGGGAGTGCCAGTTCCCATGGAGGTGGGTTAAGTGCCATATGCTCAGAGCCCACGTTAAGACTGTTCAAACATCTGAGCAGCAGCCCCCGCCATCCCAGAACCCAGAATCTGCTTTGTGGTTTTACAGGCATGTGCAGGTCCATGATCCAGGCGCACTGGGTGACTAGCAAGACACGGGCACTCCCCCTTCACCCACAGAGAGTGTACGGCGCAGCTGGAAGGGAAATCTAGCTCCTCAGTAGAAAGGGCCTGGGAGTCTGCCCATCATTCCCACTAGGGTTTTATTCACAGGGTTCCTAGGAGAGAGAGGTTTCTTTTTTTCTCTCTCTCTCTCTTTTGTTTTTGTTTGTTTGTTTGTTTTTCAAGACAGGGTTTCTCTGTGTAGACTCTGTGGTCCTAGAACTCACTCTGCAGACTAAGTTGACCTCAGACTCACAAATCTGCCTGCCTCTGCCTCCTGAGTGCTGGGTTTAAAGGCATGCATCACCAGCTGGCCAAGGATGGTTTTCCTAGCTGGCTTTAAGCAGGCTAGTCTTTGTTATTTCCAGGAGCTTCAGTTGAAATTCTTAGTCCTGAGTTCTCTGGTCACTGGTTCCTAAGAACATCTCTGCACCCCTACCTACTCAAGAGGTGTTTGTTTAAGCTTTCTTTGTTTTCATATGTATGGTATGGGTGTTTTGCCTATGTGTATGTCTGTGTGTCAAGTATGTGTTTTGCCCAAAGAGAAGAGAGCACTGGACCCCTAAGACTGTGATGGAGGAAGGTCATTGGTTGATTAAATAAAGAAGCTGCTTGCCCTGATAGGTTAGAACGTAGCTGGGCGGAAGAGGAAGTGAGGTTAGAGACTCACAGCTCTCCTCTCGGGGGCAGACGCCTCGGAGAGACACGATGTTCCACTCCTGCGGGCAGAGGCGAGAGCTCTGCTCTCTGAGGCATATGCGATGAAGCTCCGACCCAGGATGGACGTAGGCTAGAATCTTCCCGGTAAGCGCACCTTGGGGTGCGACACATATGATTGGAAATGGGTTAGTCCAGGTGCGAGAGTTAGCCGAGAAAAGGGCTAGTGCTAAAGAGTCAAGCAGTGATTAAAAGAATACAGTGTCCGTGTAATTATTTCGGGTAAAGCTAGCTTTGCGGGCAGCCGAGTGGCGGGAAGCAGCCCGCTGCTCGTATTACTACAAATGGCGCCCAACGTGGGGCCCGAACCCACAACTCTGAAATTAAGAGTCTCATGCTCTACCGACTGAGTTACCCACACGTCTGGGCGCCATCTGTTGTAATAGGGGCGGCGGGGCCCCAGCACCCCAGCCGCACCCCGGCCGCCTCCGGCTAGCTTATGCCCCGAAATAATTACACAGACACTGTATTCTTTTAATCACTGCTTGGCTCTTTAGCTCTAGCCCTTTTCTCGGCTAACTCTCGCACCTGGACTAACCCATTTCCAATCATATGTGTCTCACCCCAAGGTGCGCTTACCGGGAAGATTCTAGCCTACGTCCATCCTGGGTCGGAGCTTCATCGCGTATGCCTCAGAGAGCAGAGCTCTCGCCTCTGCCCGCAGGAGTGGAACATCGTGTCTCTCCGAGGCGTCTGCCCCCGAGAGGAGAGCTGTGAGTCTCTAACCTCACTTCCTCTTCCGCCCAGCTACGTTCTAACCTATCAGGGCAAGCAGCTTCTTTATTTAATCAACCAATGACCTTCCTCCATCAAGACTGGAGTTACAAATTGTTGTGAGAGCTATGAGGGTGCTAGGACTCGAACCAGGGTCCTTCAGAAGAGCAGCTAATCCTTTTAACTGCTGAGCCATCCCTTCTGCCCCTTGTTTTATGGCTTTTTTGTTTGGGTTTGGTTTTTTTTTTTTGGTTTTTCGAGACAGGGTTTCTCTGTGGCTTTGGAGCCTGTCCTGGAACTAGCTCTGTAGACCAGGCTGGTCTCGAACTCACAGAGATCCGCCTGCCTCTGCCTCTTGAGTGCTGGGATTAAAGGCGTGCGCCACCATCGCCCAGCTTTTTTATGTTTTTAATGTTGTGCTAGGGAGTGAACCTAGGACGTCAAGCGTGCTGTCACCAAGCCCTATCCCTCAATCTGGTCTTGAAGGCTTTTTTGCTTTCTTGTTGTTTGTTTGTTTTCTGATTTAAAAAAGTGTGTGTGTGTGTGTGTGTGTGTGTGTGTGTGTGTGTGTGTGTGTGTGTCCTGGTACCAGCAGAGGCCAGAATAGGAAGTTGGATCCCCTGGAATTAGAGTTGTAAGTTGTTGTAAGCTGCCTGACGTGGATGCTGGGAACCGAACTCAGTTCCTCTACAAAAGCAGTGCATTCTTAACTGCTGAGCTAGCTCTCCAAGCACCTTGTTATTTCTCTGGCCCTACTTGGTGTTTTGAGATTGAATGTATTGATTAGGAGCAATGCTGGCTAACCTACCTCACTGTTTCCTACCATCCTAAAGTGGCCATTTATGTGAACTTTCCAAAGAGGGGTCCTTGCAGGTATAGACAAAGTTTCCTAAAAGTCCAGAGGCCGGTGAGTCACTGGAAACACTAGTCACCATCACGAGGAGCCGTGCTGGACACTTGGAAGTGAGCAGCACTTCCGAGGATGTGGAAATGGAACTCAACCCTGGCACTGTCTACTTCAGAAGGTTTCATACTACCCAGCCCACAGGCATTCTCTGGACCCCTTGGCCTTTCTGTACTCCCATCAGGCCCAGGTTTGCCAAAGCCTTCTTCCTGTACACAAAACAGTATAGGCAGAAGGACTGTGTAAATATAAGTCTCTCTTCAGGTTATCTGCTGCCCACAATTTAAAGCCATTTCCTGGTGTTTAGGGATGGGGCTGTAGGACCCCATTGGCTCCTGGTGGCCTGTAGAAGCTTGCTGCTGTGCATCTCTGACACTGAATTACATTTCCCTCTCTAGATCACAGCCAGGAGCTTACAGCTCTCAATGATAGTCTGTGTTGTCCCCGATAGCTGCCATTGCACAGGACTTAATGAAAAGTAGATTGTTCTTGGATAGTCACTGCTCAAGGCATTGTGAGGGAGAGACTCACCCCTTTGTGGGCCAGGGATAGCTTGTAAGGTCGGGCTTGATTAGAAGCAGAGTGGGGGAGACTGTGGCCAGCAGATGAGGCAGGAGAGCAAGTGGGGAATAGGGATGCCCCCCAAAGCCTGACATGTCAGGCTCAGCCCTTCTTGGGGGTAGTGACTGTAGATATTGTGTACCCTGGCATTTGGAATGGGGTGGGGCTTCTGTTGCTCTTTCTCTTAACCCAGTTTTCTCTCTCTGGTAGGCCTGACCAGAGGGGAGGCCATAGTTGTGTCCACACAGACTGGGGTTCGGGGGAAGCCCAGGACTCCCTGAGCATGCCTCACCATGTCCCACTTTTCTGCCATTGGCTGTACTTCTGTTTCTTTGTCTTAGGTGGCGTTTGGGTGGCTTTCCTTCCAAGGCAGGCTGAGGGGTCTCTGTTCTCTACAGGAGTGGGCTGCAGAAACCTTCAGATCTTCTCCAGGCTTGTGTCAGTAGAACGTGTTGTTCAGATATAAATACCAGGTTACATAAAGCCTTGGCTGTCTCCCCTAAGTGTGCTTGGGAACATGTCTCCACACTCTCCAACACATCAGTACACCAATGTGGTTAGCATCTAAGAGGCTTCCTGTAATCCTTATGGGCTCTGCTGAGGGCCTTGCAGAGGTTCCTGCGTCCTCTTGGAACCCAGGTGAGAGCCTGGGTTTTCAACTTGCCTCTTTATTTGTGGCTGTGCCAGCTCATCAGGGTCATGGTTATCTCAGCTCCACTGGTTTCTTCAGCAGATTAGTGGTAGTGAATAGCAGATCCATGTGTTGGCTATGATGTTGCTCCATCCTCATGGGGACCACATAGCTCTGTCCATCTCTATGAGCTCCGTACACAACATGCCTTCAGCCTTAGAGAAGGGTTGTGTAGCCTCAGGGGCTTCCTTCTGAACAACCATCCTAAGTAGCTGCTTCCTCACCATTTTCTGTGTCCCTCTTGAAGCCTTGGCTTAGTCTCTGTCTGATGAGGTGATGTCAGAAGACAGTGGATGTGAATCTGAACGCAGCACAGAATGAGAGGGTGAACTTGCGTGAGGAAGAACAAATAAAGGGGCCCCCAGAAAGCTTCCCAGGGGAGATGATTTTAAGTGGAGAGCTTGAAGATCAGGGACAGGGCAAGAGACTTTTAGCCCATTGGGAACAAGAGGTGAAAGGTTTCACAGATGGGCAAGCCACCAAAGTTGGGGTGACTGATTCTTGGAGAATGGGGGACACCAGAATAGGTGGTAGGCTTGGGTAGGGGTGGTAGGGAAAGGAGTCATGAATGGGATGGAGCTGTTAAATGGGTAGGGTAGAAGGGCCCAGGGCCCAAAGGAGAGGGATACCCGTGCTGGCACTGGGGGCTGAGGGTTCAGTTAGAGATTAACTGGTAGCATTTTCATAGCAGCCCCAAGAGTGCCATGGTACAGATGAAGAAACTGCCAGGTCAGTCAGGGTGACTGTTCAGGGTCACAAGGCAGGCCACTGGGAAAACCAGGACGGGAGTCTGAGCCCCACTGGCTCCTGACAGTCTGCATCCTCTGCTTGCTGTGCCCACACAAGGTCTGTCCTGTAGGATAGCACATTGTATTGTATTTCGAGGGTTTCCCTGAAGTAACGGAATGTAAAGCAGATTTAGCACTATAATTGCCTGTTCTCTTCCAGTTTCACTGCTGAGTTATAGGAAAGGTAGAGGATCATCTATCCTCTTGTGTATTCTGTTTGTTTCTTCATTGTCTCTCTTTGCCTGCCCTTGGTCCCCGTCCATAAATGGGGCTGTTTTCCTGGGAAATCTGTGAGGAGTTCCCTACCTCAGTCAACAATGGCCATCCTAGCCTGACCCCCTGAGGCCGATGCTGAGGCACTGTTGACTCTCATCGCCTGTCCCAGGCTTCAGCTGTGTTCTGGGGGCCTCCCAGCCAGTGCCTGATGGCTGTTCCTTCTCCAGTACACAGTGCAGCCGTGAATGCCCTCTCCTTCCACCCCTCGGGAAACTACCTCATCACAGCCTCCAGTGACTCAACCCTCAAGATCCTGGACGTGATGGAGGGCCGGCTGCTCTACACACTCCATGGGCACCAGGTAAGAGGTACTGGCATGGCGTGGGGCAGAAGCACAGCTTTGATGCAGGTGCAGGGCTAGGTTTCACTTAAGGGGGGTTCTTCTGAGGGGTCTTCTTCCCCTGGAGCCCACTGTGGTTCCATCTCAGCCTAGACAACACAGTGAGATGCAGACAGGCCTGGCATCTGCAGGAGCTGGTAGAGGCCTTTTTTGTGTCCTCACTTGATTGCTAGGTTTGAACTTGGTATGCCTGAGAAGGCTGAATGGAACCAGTCCCCTAAAGAGCTTAGGCTCCTTGGTTTGGTGGGAGAGTAGCATCTTAGAACCCTAGTCACCGTTGGAGTTCTGGGTTGCACTGATTTCCATGACCTCAAAGACAGACATTTCAGAGGTTGGGGCAAGAGAGGGAATCTGCGTGTTTGTTTAGGAATTTCTGGCACTGAGTCAAAGGGGCAGAAGCTTTCTGTCTTAGTGGCTTCAAAGAGCATTGGCCCTCTGAATTCTCTGGCGGGTCATCTACAGGAGCTGGGCTGCCTGCAGTTTTCACCAGCAGCTGGCTTGGAGCTAGGCCTCTCATGTACACCCCAGGAAGTTGTGATGTAGCTGTTTCCTGCCAAACAGATCAGTTGCCTAAGTGTCTTCTGTTGGAACACAGTCACCATGTTCAAGTGGGATGTCCAGAGTGTGGAGAGCAGAGATTTTAAGTGTGTCCTTTCTCCACCTGGGAGCTGGAGGAAGACAGGACAAGGAGTAGGTCAGGTCCTCAGTGGCTAAAGGGGACCCTGAGAGAGCTTGCGTACCCTCCAGCAGGCTGGAGTTATCTAGCTTAGGGCTCCCCGAGCTATGTTTGTATCCTGTTATCTTCTGTTGGGGCACATGCAGGCCTTGTGGCCGTGGCTCAGAGGTGAGGACATAGCTTTCTCTTCTTTCTTGGGACTTGAAAGCTGTTTGCTGTCTCTCGTCAAGTGGTGAGCCCTTGTCTTCCCTGGGCCACCACAGCCAGGTGCAGTGTGTCTTAGGGTGTAGTGACTGCAAGCCAATTGCTTGTGTTGCAGCAGTTAGATCACGTGTAACCAGTTTGGGTCTACTAGCCAGGAGGGCCCATGAAAGCTACCTCTCCTGCTCTCCATGGGCAGAACAAAAGCACTTCTCAGAAACAATATGTAAGCAGGTGCATACCAAATCAGACGTTCCCTCTCTTTGTGAGCGTCCTTTGAAGAGGGGACCTCTCCCAGCCCAAGGACACTTCAGTATGGGTGGCAAATGTTCTGGTGCATTATTGAACACATAAAGGCAGACCTGTTGACATTGTTTTCCCTGCATCTGTCTGTCACCTGCTCCCTGCTTAGTGGGTCAGACAGGAGGGACACAAAATGAAGGTTGTGGTCCTACTCTTTGGCGCTCATAGCCTGGGTTGTGGAGGACTCTGTTAAGGCAGAGGTGTTAGAGACTAGGAAGGACAGGTGTGTCCTATAAAGTACTCAGAGGCTTGGCTGAGAGTGAGCAGGCCCTGCTCACTCCCTGCCCGTCTCTCACAGCTCAGATGAAGGTGAGAATTGGGATCTAAGGCCGGATGTTTTCCTCTTCCCATCCTCTAGACTGCTGTTCAGTACAGAATAGGATTGCCACAGATTTTATAAGTTTCTCTTGTTGAGGTCTCTGATGCGTAGCTTTCTTTTGAGGTACCACAGGCTCGGGGTATCCCTAGGCTTGGCTTCTTTAGAGTTCTGCAGGCTGATCAGGAAGCCAGGTTTGCCCAGACTCTACTCCATGCTCATGTTTCTCATAATCCTTGCTCTTTCTAGAGACACTTGTTCTTTGTCTGCCTCCTTTCTCTTCAGGGCCGTTAGTGAGGCCCCTGACTCTCTCAGCTGGTGCTGGCTGCTCAGTGCTGTTCTCCACAGCCAGTTTCCTCACCCTGTGTGGCATGCTTTCTTTCTGGTGCTTACTAAAGATACAGAGTGCTTCTGGTTTGAAAAGTTGAACATCAGGGCTGAAGCAAGGGAGTGCGTGTGGGAGTCAAGGCTGCCTGAAAAAGAGCCTTTTTTTACCCCAGTCCAGTTCAGCTCTGCCCTGTTTGGAGGAAGTTCAATGTCAGCTTCCCAAAGAGGAGGATGTTGCAGATGAAACAGCCTTGCTTATCTGGATAGCTGGTTCAGACATAAAAGCCCACCAGCTGGACTGAACTCCTTGTGCTTTTGGAGAGCTGTGGCCAAGAATGGAGTCTGATCTTCCGGAAGTGCAGGTGGGCTCTGGTGACTTGAGCTTTTACACTCTGTCCAGGAGGTGATGATATGATGGGGGATGAGGCTCAGCTGTTGGTAGCCCCGCCTGGCTGTGTGTGACTTAGCAGTTCTTGGGCTTGTAAGTGGTCCCCGACTGCAGATAAGCAGGATGGCAGATTTGAAAACACTTGAGAACAGGTGACACTGAGGGCCTTGTGTACTTCTCAGGACAGCAGAGCTGAGACAAGTGCTCACATCCATACTTTCTGCTACACTCTCTTGCCTGTCACATGTCTTTGACATTTGGGTTGTGGTTTCACCCTTGGTTCAGCATCACTGGTCTGGATAAGATGCCAGCAGGTCTCATGGCTGCTATATCCCAGCACCCCATAGAACCAGCTTAAACCTAGGAGGTACAACTAGTGGCAGTCCCCAGGCGCAATCCCTAGAAAGTTGTCACAAGGAAGTCCATTTGGCAAGAGGGACAGCAACTTTCTTGTGCTTCCTTTTCCACCCGTGTAGGAAGAGGATGATCACAGGCTAAGGGTGAGACCCTGGGGAGGACAACCTCAAGTCACATCAGGAAGCAGACCCTGGCAGGAGGGAGAGGGGCTGTTGTGTGCTGGAGAGCTGTGCGGAGACTAGGAGGGCCTCTCCACAGAGGAGGAGAAAGGGTCAGGGCCACAGTGCTTTGGGGGTGTTCTTATCTGGGTTGAGGTCACAGCGTCTCCTTAGGTGCAAGGGCACTAGATGAAGTAACTTGTCAAGTACCAGGATGAGTCACGACCACCCTGTTGGCCTTGGGTTTCTTGGATTGGAGCTATGTGGGGTTGTAGGCCAATATCAGTCAAGGAGTCTAACCACGTGGCAGTTTTGTCATTCTCTGGTGTGTGATGAGCAGACTTCCCAGTGACCCACTTAAAGGGCTTTCTGTATATGCAACCTCCCCTGTTGAATATATATGAAATACATATGAACCCACAAGGGGTTCAATATACGGTGAAAGACCCCCATTTTGAGGCTTAGGGTCTCACTGTGGGGCAAAGAACTTGCTTTTGGGTGAGTGAATTACTTTGCTGAGCTAAAGGCTGGGTCAAGGGGCATACTCTTGGGTGAGGAATTTGCTCTGTGTGGCATGGGGCTTGTTGTATGTGGGAGGGTCTTGTGTTGGGGTAAGGATTTACTCTATGGTTGAGGGTCTTTCACTGTGTAGTGAAGGGCTCACTCTGAGGGGTAAGTGGGGATGTTTAGGTTCACTTTTGGAACACTGTTGCTCTGGGAACTAAACTTTAACATGAATTTTTAGAAAGAACAAAAACATTCAGACCATTGGAGGGCTAGAAATTGGTAAGTTTATTATAGGCATAAAGATTTCTGATATTCTCACATGGCCCTGGCTTTGGAACAGATCCTGTTGCTTGGCACCTGGAGCATGTGAAGCTGGCTCTTCTGAGGTTCTGTAGAGACATTGCTGAGTGACCTGACAGACCAGAGAGCTGGAAAAGTTCTTTGCTGGCTTGGACTTGCATGGGTCCTAGCCCTTTAACACTCCTTAGCTTGGAGCCTCTCAGCAATGGTGGGAGGCAATGAACTGTCATTAAGCCTCTAGATAACAGCCCTGAGTGGACGCTGCTACTCTGGCCAGTGGATCAAGTCAGCTCCAGAAAGGGGCTTGCCCTGAGTCTGAGGCTTGGGCGGGGGTGGAGGTAGTCCTGCCACTATGGTGGCAGTTAAGCAGGAAGGAACGAGTCCCAGTTTCTCTCCCCGTGCAGTGCAGATTTGGGGAAGTGAGAGCTGTACAGGAGCTGCAGTGCGCCCCCTCATTTTACGTCAGGGAACACCGGCAGGAGAGGGAAGGGCTTTCCCACCGACTGCAGCTGTCATTTGAAGCCTCATGCCCTGAACAGGGCCCTCACAGATCTGTGTGGCAAGTGTGGGGGCAAGGTGCTAGAAATATAGATTTATTTTTCTGTATTTTCTGAAACATAGTCTTGAGCCATGCTCATTTGGTTTAAATCCTCTAGAGCTATTTGGGAGAGGATGGTGGGTGGGCTGTGGGCAGAGTTAAATCTGCTATTAGTGGCTGTGCAGTTGGTATGCGTGTTACTGCAGAGTGTCGCTGTGGAGTGACTGAGCTGCACACCATCCGGCGAGCACAGACAGCTACCCTAATGTGGGTGGGAACACTTGCCATGGGCCTAGACATGGACAGAGGCTGCTGACTGTACTCGTGGCAGGAGCTCAGGCTTCTGAGGGACCCACAGATGTATTCTGGGCACTTGGGCCATGCCAGGCCCTAGCTTGGGTTGGGGAAGTAAAAGAAAAGAATCTTAGGTGCTTAGGTTTCTCCTGGGGCTGCAACAGTAGAAGAAACTTCTGGAATGTCTCTTTGCCCTGTGTCTTGAGAGGACTTAGCCCTTGTCTAGTTGCTTTGTTCTGAGGAGTAATTTGATAATTGATATTCAATACCAGGGTCTTACCTGGTATTGATTGGACTCTTCTGGGAAGTGTAAGGGGCCATGAGGACAGAATAGTAATTCAAGTGTGCCATTGTAAGAAACCCAGAGTCAGCCTGGCTCTCTGGCACCCACTAGCAATCCAGAGTTAAGAACTAGGGTCCTGGGTCAGGGTAGAGGGAGAGCTTTACTTTCCACAGGCAGCACCTCCTACACAGAGTTGTAATATCCCTATGGCTCACCACTTGGATATACAAACACCTGGTGTGCCAGACTGTTTCTGTACAGGGTCAGAGGTCAGAGCACCCACACCAGAAGTCTCTTGGCCCCCTTGGTCATATATATGATGGCCACTCTGCCTTTTCACATACCTGGGGAGTGTGTGGGATGACAGCCCTGTTTGTTCACTGGTACATGGTGTGTTAGGGTATCATACTGGACTTTGGCCAGTGTAGCTCTTAGGGCCCCATGGTCAGAATTCAGGTGCCACAGAGTTTGTCAGGTGTGAGGAGAGTCCAGAGATCTGGACAGGCTGCCTAGGGTATCAGAGCATGCAATCTAACAGAGTCACTACGGGCTTCTTTTTGCCTGATGCTTGGTGTTTAAAGGAAATGGACAGGGAGCTGGCCAGATGGCTTGTGGGTAAAGGCCCTTGCTGCCAAACCTGATGACCTGAGTTCTTATTTTTCTTAATGTGCATTGGTGTTTTGCCTGCATGTATGTCAATGTGAGGGTGTCAGATCTTGGAGTTACAGACAGTTGTTAGCTGCCATGTGGGTGCTAGAAATTGAACTCTGGTCCTCTGGAAGAGCAGTCTGTGGTTGGACTTTTTTGTCAGGACTATTGGCTTCCCAATAATGACACACAGACTTATTATGAGACTTACTAATTATGAAAACTCAACTGATAGCTTAGGCTTGTTTCTAACTAGCTCTTATAACTTAATCCATTTCTTTTCATTTATTTTCTACTTCGTGGCTCTATTACCTCAGCTCTATAGTACCCATCCTACTTGCTCTGCGTTTCCTGGCATCTCTGCCCCTCTTCTTCCCAGTGTTCTTTGTGCCTAGAATTCTACCTAGCTATAGGCCATTTAGCATTTTATTAAACCAACCAGAATGACACAGTTTTACATTATACAAAAAGATTATTCCACAGCAACAGTCAATGCTCTTAACCATCAAACCATCTCCAGCCTCCTGATGATCCAACTTTTATACCCAGAATCTATGTAGCAGAAGGAGAGAACTGACTCCTGAAAGTTGCCCTCTTACTTCCACATGTGTGCTATGGTACATGTGTGAGCATGCTAAATAATTAAATAATATAGAGAAAAGAATCGGCAGCATAGCTCTCATGAGTCTGGAAATTGACAAGGGAGAAGAGGCGTGGTGAAGTGACTGGGCGTGAGTTCAGCCAAGTATGATAGGGTCAGGAGACAGAAAGGGAAGATACAATGTGTGTACAGTGTTCATTACAGATTAAGAAGGATCACCTTGCAGGGCAGTGGTGGCACACGCCTTTAATCCCAGAAGCAGGTGGATCTCTGTGAGTTCGAAACTAGCCTGGTCTACAAAGTGAGTTCTAGGACAGCCAAGGCTACACAGAGAAACCCTGTCTCAAAAAAAAAAAAAAAAAAAAAAAGTAAGAATAAGAGGGAGGGGGAGGAGGAGGAAGAAACGGAGGAGGAGGAGAAGGAGAAAAATCACCTTATAAAACACCTTATAAAAAAACCTTTAGGGGACGGGAGGGGGCCCTAGCTGAGCTTGTAAAACATCTGCATGGATGTGGTCAGGAGTAGGTAGACAAGGGACAGGGTCCCCAGCAGGTAGGCCACTCTGCTGCTGGGGTGCAGTGCAGCTGGAATCTTTGCCGCCTAAGGCCCAGCAAGAGATGATGCTCAAGTCATGGTCTGGAGTCCCTGTGGAGGCCCCAGGGTAGGCCTAGCCTCGGAATGGAAGAACTAAGCCACATCCCTGCTGGAGTTGGCCTTCAGCGCACCAGGAATGATTGATCAAATGAAAGGAATAGGCCACCATGAAGCTTGAACATACTGTATTTGATCACTGACACTTAGAGAAAGGAACTCCCCAAGTTCCCTTGGCTTGAAAACCTTAGATTCATTCACTTCCCAGTAACTGATGGCCTAAAGAAGAACTTGAGTCAAAACTGACCATTAGGAAGGGAATGACAGCGAAAGTGTACAGACTGGAATCTTCAGAGACAGATTTGTAGCCTTAAATGAGTTTATTTAAAATGAAGGAAGATTGACAGTGACTGAAGAGCTCAGGGTTAGAGCTTCAGGAGGAGCAGGAGAAAGAGACTTTTTTTGGCTCAGCCTTTGAGAAGCAGCGAGCAGTAGAGTAGACTAGAATGGTGAAGGGCAAGATCAGAGGAGGCTGACTTGTCCAGACCCTGAGGGCCAAGCCCAAGAACACAAGAATCAGCCCAGGTAAATGGGCCTGCTCTGTATAGTCATGGTCTGGGAAACACATCATGTGATTTCGTCATCGGGCCAAATAGTTTATACTTTCATAAACTGAGGTGGCTGCAGTGGCGTGGTGATACAGTCTGATGGGAACACAGGCTGCACTCGGCCTCAGGCTGCTTGCTTGGGCTCTGGGCAGACCAGCAGAAGCCTCTGATGAGCACTGTTCTTTCTAGGAATGCAGAGGCTCCTGGTTACAGGAGCCTTGCTGCCTCTTAGCCAACAGGCAGGCACTACTGGGGAAGTGTGTGGGCCCCACAGAGTCTCCTAGTTGCTTGCTTATCCCTGAGTCCCCTGAAAGACTTGGTCTCCTGGGGGAGCCCCAGAATGTTAGCACCTGCCCTCTGGCCCTAATCCCCCTGTAAGCTGGGTGCATTCTCTGCTATTGCTGCTGACATCTTGTTCCCAGCTTGGCATCTGGTGGCTGAGTGATGACAAGCAATGAGAGTGAGCCACAAGTGTGTTTGCTCTTGTCATTGCTGGCCCTTCTTGGAGCTCTTCCCATGAGCTCTGGGTGGGCAAAGGGCCTGTCTGCTTTTGAAACTCCGTGCACTGGTTTCCTTCCCTTTTCTTTCTTCCCTCTTTGTATTTTTCCTCAAAATGAAAAACGTTCTGTTGTCTTTTTTTTTTTTTAATTACAGCATTGCCACACATTAAAAAGTTCCAAATATGGCTGCCCTTGTAACCTACCCCCCAAAACAAAACCAAATTTAAAGAAAAACCAAAAATCAAACCAAACAAACAATAACAAAAATGTTCCAAGTATGAAATTGTCACAATGTCACAACTGTCAAGAATCAAGTAGATGTTCTTTGAAAGTGTACCACCTTCTTCCATCAGCTTTGTAACACCTTGCTAACTTTCCACTGGAAGGGACATTCCCCATGCTGCAAATACAGTCAGTGTCACTCAAAATGGAGCCACATGGTCCAGTATGGCTCGCACCTGGTGTTTGACACTCACTGCTCGTGGATGTGAGTGGCCATTGTTCCCTAGCAGGAAAAGTGGGTCCACTTTATCTTGGTTAGTGGTAGGTTAGAATTCCTGGGCTGGGAACCACTTGTGTGGAGAAGGCAGGTAACAGGCAGGCGTAGGCTTTGTATTGGGTGCTCTTGAGCTTTGTTCCCCCCAGCTTGGAATGGTAAAGGCACACGCTGTCCTGGGCATTAGGTGGGTTAACACAGGTGCAGGGCTCCCAGCCAGTGCTAGCCACATGGAATTCTTTCTGTCTTGTCACCCCAGTATGAGCGCCTCTGAGAGGAAGAACTAGAAATGGATTCTGGAAGCCAGAGCGGTATACCCTTCTGTCTCATGTGCCTGAGCCTGGGAGGCATGGCTCACTGCCTGCCTCCAGGGAGAAAAGCTGCTTGTGGCTGTGAGGTCTCTTTTCAGCCTAAGCCGTGGTCCTTTTAGCACTCAGTGCAGGGTATTTTCCTGTGTTTCCTTTGTCTCTAGCCCAGGCTTTGTTGCTGAAAGCCCCTCCTGTGGACATTTCTTTTCTTTTCTTTTTTTTAAATTTGTCTGGGTTTTGTTTTGGTTTGGTTTGGTTTTGGTTTTTCAAGACAGGGTTTCTCTGTAGCTTTGGAGCCTGTCCTGGAACTAGCTCTTGTAGATCAGGTTGGCCTTGAACTCACAGAGGTCTGCCTGCCTCTGCCTAGGATTAAAAGCATGCATCACCACCGCCGGGCTGTGCGCAGTCCTTGTTATACTTTGGTGGTCCAGAAGAACTGAGGTGATCTTTGTGCCAGATCTCAGAGAACTTTAGTCTGGTTTTGCCTGCAGAATGCCAGGCACTGGCTATGGTAAATGCTCAGCTGGAAGGGAGAGGGTTGTATCTGTGGCTGTGACCTTGCTTGGCATATCATTCTGGAATGGATTCCAGGCATATGGGGAGGAATGTTCTTTCTCTGCTAGGAGATGATGGTCTCCTCCCATCCAGGGTGTGCTTGTTGGAGAGTGCTGCATAGCATGTACTTGAAATTCCCCTTTAGATGGTTGCTCTGACCTTTTGTACGTAGGAAGCCAGCAGAGAACATTGCCCTGCAAGGCCCAAACTTAAGAAAATGACACGCACATTGCAGGGACATTGGTGTCATTTTTTGTTCACTCCTCAGGCACCTTCAGTAATTCCTTCCTTGGCCTCCTTCCTGTTGCTCAGGCCCCTGACTTTGCCTTGTTCATTTGAGTCATTGGCTTCCCTTGGGGCTTCCACTTCTCTAGGCTACAGCAGGGCACTATTGGGCCTGTAGCAGAGAAATCAGTGTTGAGCTCAAGCTGTGCTCTCTGACCTTCTTCTCATTAGGGCAGCCATGAAAATGATGCCTGTCTGGCCAAACTGCCAGTGTGAATGTCCTGTTCCCTCCTCTCTTGTCCATCCTTGATCCCACAGCCTGGCCTTTGTCTGTTGAGGTGTCTGGAAGCAGAGATCCAGTAGCAGTTCTTGTACCTGATCACATGCAAGCTTCCTGGACAAAGGCTAAGGAGGACTGGGTGCTGAGTGAGTACCCAGACCTTTGTCCCACTGCTGCTGTCATTCAGGAACTGTGCATTTAGACTTGGTATGATCTTTTTGGAGGGGGTTGTAGGATGTGTATTAAGATGGGGGTCTTATGTAACCCAGACTGGCCTGGAATTCCTGATTTCCCTGTGTCCACTTCTGTGATCTCTTGTGTGTTACCATGTCCAGCTGACTTTTGGTGTTTATTCTGTTTGTTCTGCTAGGGACCTGCTACCACTGTTGCCTTTTCAAGAACGGGGGAATATTTTGCTTCTGGAGGCTCTGATGAACAGGTAAGAAAGAATGGCCTAAGGAGCCTGAGCTGATCCTGCTCAGAACCTCGCAGGAGGCTGCAGGTCATGTGGAGACGGGCCTTCAGTGACTACAGCCATGGTGAAGATCACATCACAGTGGTGATGGAGCTTGTGGGGGATGCTCAGGGCCAAGGCTGTCCCCAAGCAAGTCTCCTTCAGGGACAACTGTAGAAGTATCTCAAACTAGATACTTCGACAGTATCTAGTTTGGGTTGGAAGGAGTTTGAACTAATTATCATGGTGAAAAAGTTGAAGATTTCAGTTTTGGTTTTTTCCCCCTTTCTCCTGATTACATAAAGAGTGAAGAATTACTGGGTACTTACTGCAGATCTGGTAATGTCATCAGTGTGGCAAGGATTTCATAGCTCATTTACTTCTCCTGAGTCCTGTGGGGCAAGTCTTCCTATTTTATTCTTATAAATGAGGAAACAGTCCCAGCAGGTGGCAGAGACAGGGACATGCACTGAGCCTGCATGATTGCAGAGTCTTGGTTTTTCCCTGGAGCCTCTACTTCATTCTCTGCTGCCTTTTGCTTCCCTGCTCATGACATGTTTAAAGGGTCAGCGTTTTCTGTATCCTTGACTGCAGAGGAAGTCCTGTCCCATCTCATAACCCTTGGCACTGAGCCTTCATCCTGACATCCCTGTGCCTCCATGCCCAGGCTGCTAACTGCCAAGGGCTTATCTGCTGGGTGGGGGTGGGGGTACTCTGACCTTGGTGCCTAGCTCAAAGCCTGGCCCAGGAAAGGTGCACCTAGGGTGCACCATCCGCAGTCTCTCAGAGTATCTCCACAGCCCTCTGTTTCTGAAGGAACGAGCAGTGGCTGTGAACACAGTTGATCTGGTGGACGTCGAGAATGTTCATCCTTGGGTCTGGCCTCGCCCTGCAGCTCTGTGAGTCAGGCCTGTGGCCTTCTGTGAGTCCCAGCTGCAGTGAAATGTACTGATTTTCCAGTAAAGCAGATACTAGCTAAAGGTTCTTTGTCCACAGCCTAGACAACAGCCAGCATGTATCTTACCATCCCAGCACTAGGTCCTAGCCAGCAGCCAAAGAAGAGGAAGGTAAAGGAGAGCCTTGAGCCTCCAGTGATTGTGGAAAACGGAAGCTGTATGGCAGATGCACATGTTAACTGTGCAGTAGATGTACATGTTAAATAGCCATGCTAAAACGGAGTCACACATCACAAGAGGAAACCTGGGGGAGAGCTTCCACCTGCCGTGGCCATCCTCAAACAGCGAGCTATCAAGTCCCTGATATTTTACACCTGCTCATTTGTTTCCCGGGTATTGGTGTTATCTCTGTGTTCATGCTAACCACTCTGCTCCTAGAAGCGCTAGCCACTCTGCTCCTAGAAGCGTTAGGTCTGCACAGCTATACAAGGACCTTGTACGTGGGGTATGCATATGCCAGCGTTCTGTTTGTAAGTTGATAAATGAGGTACCATTGTGCCCATCCCTCTGGGCGCTGTAAACAGAGGAACTGCTCAAGGAGTGGTGAGCTTCATAGGAGCAGCCGTGTCCCAGTGAAGATGGCGTCTGGGCCACGTCAGGCCTTTATCTTGGGGGATATAGTGGTGCTTTTTGTTTGGTTTGGTTTAGTTTTGTGTGTATGTGTGTGGCCTCGTTGGCTTCCATTGACAACTGGTCATATTGCAGAATTCCTCCTCTGTTGACCAAGCCAGCCATCCTGAAAGTAACCCTAGAAGTAGCCAGCCAGCCTCCTGTGGCTTCTAGCCACCAGCAGGAAGTGCTCTTGCTTCCTAAGCTTTTGTGGAAGTGCCTTCAGCTTAGGAAGATACTGAGTGTGGTTATTCATTTGTTTGTTTATTTGAAATTCTTTAACATTTATTTTTATATCTTTAATTATTTTGGTTTTTGAGATAGGGTTTTTCTCTGCTGTACTGGAACTTGCCTTGTAGACCAGGCTGGCCTCAAACTCAGAGAGATCCACTTGCCTCTGCTTCCTAAGTGCTGGGATTAAAGGCGTGCGCCACCACTGATAACTTTTTTGTTTTTAATGTGTACTAGTGTTTTGCATGAATGTATGTCTGTGCACTACATTCATGCAGTGCCTGGGAAAGCCAGAAAAGGGAGTCAGATCCCCTGGTACTGGAGTAATAGGAGTTGTTAGTAGTTGTGCTGGGACTCAGACCTGGGTCCTCTGGAAAAATAGCCAATGCTCTTAACCACTGAAGCCACTTTATTTATGTATTTGTTTATTTATTTGTTTGTTCTAAGGCTGAGTCTCACTCTGTAGTGCTCACTCTATATTGATTGACCAGCTTGGCTATGAACTCAGAAAACTGCCTGTCTTTGCTGCCAATGTTTGTATTACCATACCTGGCTAAGAATATGTTTTTTTTTATTGTTAAACTTACTAGGCTTAGGATTATGAGTGTGTTAGCATTCATTCCCAGTCATGCCAATGACTGTTACACACTGTGTCCTATGAACCTCCTAGCAGCCCTGTGAGAGGAGAGCTGGGATCTTTTCAAAGAGGGCCCTAGGCATAGGCTGAACCCCTCACCTAAGCCTCACAGTAAGTAAGTGGTTCTCAGCCTTCCTAACAAACACTGCTACTCTTTAATACAGTTCCTTATGTTGTGGTGGTCCCAACCATAAAAATTTCATTGCTACTTCATAACTGTAATTTTGCTACTATTATAAATCATAATGTAAATATCTGATATGCAGGATAACTGCTATGTGACTCCCGTGAAAGACACCCAGAGAGGTTTCACCTACAGGTTGACAACTGCTGCAGTGAGGGTCGAGACAGGACGTTAACCCAGAGTGAGGCTTGGATTTTATGTCTACCACTTCCCACAGTGTCATGAGCAGGGCCCCACCCTCAGGAGCTTCCTTTTCAGAGAGACATGATAAATGGGGAAAGGGAACAAATGGATTAAATAGTGATTCTGACACTGAGATGTCTAGGACACTCAGGTAGAGGGACAAGCAGGTGTTCAGGCCTAGTCGTGCTGTATGGCAACATCATGATATTCATCCTGATGCCACGGGTCTGTCCCCGAAGCTCTGGGGATGTGGGACAGGTCCTAGAGTTGAGTTGAGCTGTGAAATGGGGACCACTGTGATTCAGAACTTTGGGGTTGATTTATGGTCCCATTTTCTCCCCTCATTCTCTGTGCCTATTGCTCTTGGCAGGTGATGGTTTGGAAGAGTAACTTTGATGTTGATTATGGAGATGTGAAAGTACAGAGGCCTCCACCCCTGGCCAGCTCTACTGGGAATCTGGTAAGTGACTTAGCAGATAGGGCTTGAGCCACATGACTCTGGGATGGTCACAGTAAACAGCACTGGGCTTGGAGATGAGGAGGCCTGCAGGCATCTCTGTTACAAGAAAGGCACCCTGGGAAGGTCCATCAAATAACACTTTGGGCCTTGACTCCAATCTAGAATGAACACATGAGCTGTAAAAGCTACAGAGCAGCTGTGGTGTCCAGCACCCTTTTGGTGGGGAGTGTTGTCATGGTGCATGCTGCTGGAGTGAGACCAAGGATGCTGCCCTTGGATCCCAGGATCCAAGTCCTGGTTCCTAGAGGGCTCAGGACACAAAGCCTCAGCTGCGATGAGTGGGAAAGACCCTGGTTTGGTTACTCTCACTTCTTTTTTTTTTAAACCATGGAAAGGAAGTTCCTCAGCCACAAACCATTTTTAGTACCTTTGTTGGTAAAAGGGCATTCAGTGTTCCTGAATAAAAATAACTAATTTTGTAGAATAAATATTTGGGAGAAAAATGTTAACTGATAAAGGCTCATTAAATAGACCCATACACAACTTTGGTTGAAGCAGGTCACGATTGTAATCCCAAAGGTTTAAGCTTCTATGGTGACAGACTGTTTAGATCTTTTTCCCCTGAACCTAAGAAGCACCATGGTCTCCCAAGCAGGAGGAAGCTGGCCTGAACAACAGGAAGCGACTCGCCCAAACCCCAGCAAGTCAAGGCTGGGACTCAGAATAGAACCAGGAAGCCTCCTTAGTCTGTCTGGGCTCACTGTGGCTTCACAACTGAAATCTCCCTGCTGCACGTGCCCAGGCTGTGGAGCTGCTCCAGAGTAGGCCACAACAAACCTAGATTGTTCTCCAAGGGCCTCCCCCTTGGCTCATCGCTGTGGCTGGGAGGTTTTATTTCTCCTAAGTGTTTGCTAATGAGCCCTGAGCTGTGGGCTAGTTGGGGCTCTTTGGGGTGCGCTGATGCTCTCCTTGCTGCTGATTTCTTTTTTGTTGCTGTTGTTGTTGTTTGGGGTTGTTTTCTTCATTTCTTTGTTCAGTTTTTTTGAGACAAAGGGCCCATGCTTTGCAAGATCATTTCAAAAGTTATATTCCTCTTATAAATTCTTTCCTCACCCTTTTCTGAAACAGGGTTTCTCTGTGTAGCCCTGGCTGTCTTGGATCTCACTTTGTAGACCAGGCTGGTCTCGAACTCATTTAGATCTGCCCTGCCTCTGCTTCCCTTAGTGCTGGGACTAAAGGCCTGCTCCACCACCACCCAGCGTGCTAATTCATTTTTTACCTAGAAGGATCCTGTGTCGATTTTGCCCTCTGTCCTATGACTCTTTTTTTTTTTTTTTTTTTTGGTTTTTCGAGACAGGGTTTCTCTGTGGCTTTGGAGCCTGTCCTGGAACTAGCTCTGTAGACCAGGCTGGTCTCGAACTCACAGAGATCCGCCTGCCTCTGCCTCCCAAGTGCTGGGATTAAAGGCCTGCGCCACCATCGCCCAGCTGTCGTATGACTCTTTGACTGTCAGGAACTCACGTGAGATCAGCACTGCCAAGATCTTTGTGTGTGCTCATTGCTTGCAGAGTGGGGAGGTGGTTCCCGTTCTAGTTCTCAGGGGAGACTTTCAGATGTAACCATGCTGTCTCCTCTGAGCAAGACTAAATAACCATGCTGGAGGCTGCTGATGGCAGGAGCTGCTGATGGCAGGGGCTGCTAGGCAGCTCTTTCCTATTCTAGGAGGGTCCCATCATCTGCCTCTTGGGAATAGTTAGTATCCAGTAGGTGCAAGAAAAGTCCACATTTTTTAAAAGTATTATTATTAAAAGGAATTTCATGTAAATATTGAGCATATTTCTCCCAGCCGCCTGCTCTCCCCTTTTCCTCCCCACCCCCTCCAGTAGGCTTCTTTGTTCCCTACAGTTTCACTTCTACTTCCGTGTCGTGTATATAACTTTATGAGGCTATGTGAAATCTAGGAACCACAAATGAGAGAAAACGTATGGTGTTTGCTTTCTGAGACTAGCTTGATCCAGTTAATACGGGCATTGCTGGTTGCATCCATTTGCCTGCAAACAACGTCACTTCATTCTTTTCGTAATTTAGCTGTTGTAAGTGATGCTGCGTCTCTGTGATACACTGACTCAGAGTTCCTCAGTAAATGCCCCCAGTGGTGTAGCTGGGCCATACAGTAGATCTACTTTGAGTTGTTCTAGATGCTTCCATTCTAACTTCCACAGTGGATAGTTCACATTGCCACCAACAGCATTTGTTGTTTATTTCTTAATGGCTGCTATTCTGACTGGGCTGAGATGGAATCTCAATGTAGTTTTAATGGCTATAGTAAGGTTGCGTATTTTTTTTCTTATAGTTACTAGGAAAATAACTTGGATAAACTGCTTGTTGTCCCTCAAACTCCCTCAGAATGGAGAACATGTCACCTTGTTTCCCAGAGCTTCAGAGCCTGAGAGTCTAGGGTGTAATCACGTGGGAGAGGTGGCCAGCAGGACAGGATGGGGCATTGGCAGGTGAAGGGCTCAACAGGACTCAAGGCAGCCAGTTGTCCCCAAACTACTTTGAGGTCCATGTCAGGGCTATTGTTACAGTCCTGCCAATGGTCTGCCCTACATGGCACTCAAGCAGGGCACAGGATATAGATTCTGGCTTCATGGAGTTTGCTTTGAACCCTGCTGGGATAGCCTGGGATGAAGCAGCTCATCTCTCTAAACCTCCATTTCCCCAGTGGGTTCAGAGTACCCATGGACTGACCGATTCTGAAGAGTCCTGAAGTGACACCGTAATCTTAGAACCACTCTTGGGTAAGATAAGCACTGCTTGTTCTTTGTCCTGAGTACCTTCTAGAGCTTTGAGAGGACAGGTAGGCCTTCTAGACACTCACTCACCCACGCACCCACACCCACTCCTAATGCTGTCTGAGAGGCTTCCCTGAAAGGGAAAAGGAGGAAGGCCAGGGTATTGAGTCTTCCCTGGCACTCAGATCCCCTGACTGTCCAGAGTGCTCTGTTCTTCAGGGGAGCCCAGAAGCACTGCTGTCCTGTGACCTGAGTCTGACATTCTCCCATGCTTTATTTCTGCCCACATCCCATCCTTTCAGTAACTCTGAGCTGCTCAACCTCAGCAAATCATATCTGGGGTAGATATTTGAGTGTTTGCTATCCTGTGTACTGAGATCTTTAGTGGCATCCCTGGCCTTTACCCAGTGGGTGCTGGTAGCATCCTGCTCCCCAGTTTTGGGGACCAGAAATGTCTTCAGATATTGTCAGGTAGGAATCACTGCAGAGCTTCTTCCTCAGGAGGAGCCCAAAAGGAAGGCCGTGGGAGAAGTGTGGAGAGAGACTCAGGGGAGCGTCTAGAAGCCTGCGCAAGGACTCCGCTCAGTTGGCTGAGTTCTGGCTCCCACCAGGTGCGCACCAGAGCTCTCGGAGAGTCTCTGGTAGTTCGTTTTCCTAAGAGTGCTGTTTGGCTATCAACTTTCGGGGTCTCAGAGATGTTGGTAAACAATAAGAAAAGACTCTTCACCTTTAGCAACTTGGTTTTCTTCAAATTGGGCATGTTTCTTGCCTTGCCTGCCCAAGGCTACCTGGCTCAGCGATAATACCTGATGAGAGATTTAGTGACTGGCCCGAGTGGTTTGATTTCTCAAAAAACCCATGAACACTGCAACCATGACCAAACTGTGCTGTGTATCCAATGCCCTTCATATCCTATCTCCAAATCACCTTAGGCACTAAAACACGATGGATGCTCCTGGGCATTTGGGGTTTCCAGGGAGTTCGTGGGAACTTCTGACCATGTACTCTCTCCATTGTGTCCATTGGAAGCCTGAGGGGCAGACCTTGCCTGGACCCCACGCTGCTCCCCCACTAGCAGAGAATGTTAAGGACAACCTTGTGCCTGTTGCGGTTCCTTCACCCTTGAGCCCCCCTGCCTGTGACCCCTTCTCTGACCGTGGCGTTTCGGCTTTCAGATCTTGGAATGAAGGCTGTCCTTAAACTCACTCCAAGCAGAGCTCTGTTCACTGCAGAGCTATTTTCAACCTCTGGTTGAAATTCACAGCTTATTTTTAGGCACATTTCATGTTGAAAAGCAAAAGCCATTTCCCAGCCATTCAGAAGGAGAATAATGGGTGCCATTTTCCTTCTGTTCTTGGCTGAGTTGTCTAAAGGAGGGATTTCAGGGCTTGCGGCTGGAACACTTTCTCTGCTTGGAAAGTTGCACATGAAGGATTCTAGGTCATGCTGTGGGCTGAAGGGGGGCAGGAGTCTCCATGCTCTGTTCTGAAAGAAGGTGGGAAGGGCTGCTTTGGGGCAGATGGGTGTCTCCTAGAGAGGTATAGGTGGGTACTGCAGAGGGCTTCTCTGTAGCAGGTGCTTGTACTGGTGTTTCAGGGGTCTGATGTTTATCCCTGTTTCCTGCTGCAGCCCTGGCCTTCAGCCCTCTGTTTTTACCCCCTTGCTCTCTGTACTTAAGGGTCTGTCCCTTAGGCAGAAGGACCCAGTTGTCTTAGCTGATTTTAGAGTAGGAGAAACATCTTGCTTACCCCAGATCTCAGCTTCTCCAGAACAGATTTCTACCCTCGCTATAAAAGTACCTTTTAACATTCTTTTTGAGGGGGAGGGGCAAGGTCCCATTATGTAGACCAGGCTGACTTTGATCTCAGATCTGTCTGCCTCTGCCTGCATGCTGGAATTAAAGGTGTGCACTACCATGCCCAGCTTTTAAAGCTACTTTTAATTAACAAAGGTGCATTATTTGGATCTACCCTTATTTTTGCCACAGTCAGAGGCCCATTATGCAATTGAGAAGGTTGCATTAGTGGGGTAGGGAGGAAGAACATCAAGTTCTAGGTAATTCAATGAAACTGACAGAAAAAAAGCCAACCCACTTCCTGAGTTCTCAGGGTTGACTGCTCCGGTTTAGACATTAACCTTGATCTCTAGGGTTGAGGGCTTTTCTCTGCTCTCTTCTCAAGATTGCATTTGAAGGAGAAAAGCGCACCTGTGGTTAAGACCTTGGCTTCTGGCTTCCGACCAACCAGTGATTGAATCCTGTCCCTGCCTTGTTTGTGCTGTGACCCCAGGCAGTGGCTGGATTTCTGAGGTCTTGGTTCCTCTTCTGTCAACCTGGGAGTCACTGGGTCCTCCTCCTTCCATGAGATTTCACAGGTGGCATGCCAAGCAGGTGGCCAAGCAGCACTTGGCCCTGTTCCTGGCACATGGCAAGTGCTCACCCAGCTGTAGCTATTTCAAGAATGTTCCTTTTTCCCTCTTCCGTCTCCTAAGAGCCAGTCAGAATGATCAAATGTTCAGATCTTTTGGGGTGGGGGCATTGGACAGGGGTGTGGGTGATTGCTGACTGAGATAATTTTTGGTGCTGGCTCCTCCCTACAGGTGGTCCTTGTAGGGACAGGGGTAGGTTTTAGACCCCTGCAAGCATATGTTGTATTTTTAAATGACATATCCCAAGTCTTCCGAGCTTGCAGATAAGAAAATAAACCTCTGAGATGGGCAAAAACAACACACACCCTTCTGCCACCCTCAACACTCCTTAGAGCAAGATGCCCAGGAATCTCAGAACTTTGGTGCTAGAACCTTCCCCGGAGAAGGGGTTGGCCCAGTCAAGAATATCTGCCCTTAGTCTGAGGCCTCCTTCTTACAGTCTGCCTCTTTCTTTTGCCTTGTGCCCCAGGATCTGAGGACAAAGGTCTCATCACTTGCTATACCTGTGTTTTGTTTTGGTTGCTGCCATAGGGTTCTGATTTGGGGTGCTAAGGGGATCTGGTTCCTACTCCATAGATACTTGCTCATGCTGAGGATCTGGGGGGTCCTAAGTGCTTGTGGTGGTTTCTGAAGACCTAGATTTTCCTTATGGGAACCTCACCTAAGAAGGCAAAGAAGCGACCCATTTCCACCTGACTCTCAGGTCTTGTCTTTGTGCCTTTCAACTACTATAGACTAGGGCAGCTTTTAAACAGAAGTTCATGTTTCACAGTTCTGGAGGCTGGGTGGTGCAAGCAGGGCATTGATAACCACTGGTGATGGTCCGGTAGTAGAGAAGTAATGCCTTCCTTCTGCGTCTTCCTGTAGTAGACAGTGCTGCCTGAAAACCCTTATAAGGGCACTAATCCTAATCATGGCAGCTCCGTCCTCATGACCTAGTTGCCTACCAAAGGCTCAATTCCAAATATGTTAGGGATTATGATTCTAACATAAATTTTATAGGGGACACAGATATTGGAGTTATTAGCAATTTGATTTCCAGACTTGGGTCTGTTTCCTAGAATATAGACTTCTGTTTTGGCATTTGCTTTTTTTTTTTTAAATTTATTTATTTATTAAGGATTTCTGCCTCCTCCCCGCCACCGCCTCCCATTTCCCTCCCCCTCCCCCATCAAGTCCCTCTCCCTCATCAGCTTGAAGAGCAATCAGGGTTCCCTGACCTGTGGGAAGTCCAAGGACCGCCCACCTCCATCCAGGTTTAGTAAGTTGAGCATCCAAACTGCCTAGGCTCCCCCAAAGCCAGTATGTGCAGTAGGATCAAAAACCCATTGCCATTGTTCTTGAGTTCTCAGTAGTCCTCATTGTCTGCTATGTAAGTCCGGTTTTATCCCAGGCTTTTTCAGACCCAGGCCAGCTGGCCTTGGTGAGTCCCCCATAGAACATCCCCATTGTCTCAGTGTGTGGGTGTACCCCTCGCGGTCCTGAGTTCCTTGCTCGTGCTCCCCCTCCTTCTGCTCCTGATTTGGACCTTGAGATTTCTGTCTGGTGCTCCAATGTGGGTCTTTGTCTCCTTTCATCACCTGATGAAGGTTAATATTCAGGAGGATGCCTATATGTTTGTCTTTGTATTCACCTTCTAATTTAGCTTCTCTAGGATCATGAATTATAAGCTCACTGTCCTTTATTTATGGCTAGAAACCAAATATGAGTGAGTACATCCCATGTTCCTCTTTTTGGGTCTGGCTTACCTCACTCAGGATAGTGTTTTCTATTTCCATCCATTTGTACGCAAACTTCAAGAATTCCTTGTTTTTTATTGCTGAGTAATACTCTAATATGTATATATTCCATACTTTCTTCATCCATTCTTCCATTGAAGGGCATCTAGGTTGTTTCCAGGTTCTGGCTATTACAAACAATGCTGCTATGAACATAGTTGAGCATATACTTTTGTTGTATGATAGGGCCTCTCTTGGGTATATTCCCAAGAGCGGTATTGCTGGGTCCAGGGGTAGGTTGATCCCGAATTTCCTGAGGCATTTGCTTTTTATAGTGAGAAATAATAATAATTCAAGCTGGGTACAATGACAATCTCAGTCCTTCCTTGGAAGGTGGTGGGAGGAAGACCAGGAGTTCAAGATCATTCTTGACTATGTAAGAGGTTGGAGGCCAGCCTAAGCTCAAAAACAAAACACCACAAAATAAAAAAAGAAATTTAGATTCAAAGGCATGCTTAGCAGGAGGGTCATTGAGTGTATTTGAAGCAGAATGAACCCCAGATTTATGTGTCTTAAAAAGGAACTTCTCCCTTCTCCACTTGACCCCATTTCTGGCTCCTTTATCTTTTTAAAAGACTGTTAAAGGGAATTCTTGGCTTTCTGCCTGCTGCCAGTGAATCAGATGCACAGCTTGGAAAAGGGTTGATTTCACTGGGCCCATCCTCTGACACAGAGAGCTGCCTCTGCTTCTGGGTCCAGGGCATCTCTGGTAGTCGAGCTATATATCTTCAGATGTCTTATGTTGTGCGCCTGCTGAATGACTAGCTTTGTCCACAGTGTCCCTCATTTCTGTGGATGAAAGCTTGGTGGGAAAAACTGGGAAGCGGACCCTCTCCTGAAGGTCCCACAATCCTCCCTGTTTGCCTCTTGGGAAACTTTGTAGATCTCAGAGGGCTTTGAGGGGTGATTTACTTGGGGACAATGGGGATGCTGTGACTTACCTGGTTGTGCATCTCTGTGTGGCTCCTGGTACAATTCATTCATGCCTTCTGCTTGTAGAGGAGGAACCTAGACTCAGAGGTCATATGACATACTGGTGAATGGTTCTCGACTCAGTCTGCCCTCTTGAGTGCAGCAAAACCAAGAGGCATTTGAATGAAGAAGCAAAAGGCGTCCCCTATTTCTCCTTCAGCATCCCCAGACCTAGGACAAATGCACAGGCTCAGTGTGTGTTTGAGTGCACACTCATGTAGGGAGTCACATTCCTACCACCTTTGGTCAGGTGTGATCATCAGTGCCTCCCACTGCTGTTTATTTTCCCCCCTACAGATATGGGGTGCTATGGGTACAGGGGATGTCAGGTAATCTGGCTGCTCAGGTGCCTTCCTGTCATGAAGAAGGAAATCTTACAAGGATGATGTGGGATTCTCCTCTGTATGCTGTGAATGCCATTGGTTAATAAAGAAGCTGCTTTGGGCTTATTGCAGTGCAGAATAGAGCAAGGCTGCAGGGTAGGGCAAGGCTGGAGTTCCAAGCACACAGAGGAGGAGAGAGTAGACAGAGTCAATGAGAAGCCATGGAGCTTCCGCAGGAGACAAATGCTGAATGGAATCTTACTGGTTGGCCACAACCACGTGGCAGTACACAGATTAATAAAAATGGCTTAATTTAAGATATAAGAACTAGCCAATAAGCAGTGTGAGCTAATAGGCCAAGCAGTGTTGTAATAATACAGTTTCTATGTGGTGTTTTGGGTCTGGATGGCTGGGAAACAAATGAGCAGCCTCCGACTATGTAAAGATGTGTTTGTGTTTGCACAAAGGAACATTTGCGGACATCCCTAAGACATCCCTAGGCCATGTTAGCTGGACTTTCCTGACAGTATTGGGATCAAAACAAGCTTGCTAGACTGTCTCACTATGTAATCCTGTTATGTGGCCTGGAGGTCAGGCTGGCCTCAAACTCATAGGGATTTGCCTACCTCTCTCTGCTTCCTGGGTACTGGAATTAGAAGTGTGCACCACCATGCCCAGCCAAGACAGTCCTCTTAACTTTTGACATTTATTATCCAGAGCTCCTCCAACTGGTTTTCAAACTCAAGTGTGCATCATAGCCCACATAGGAATGTTAAAACTTGCTACTGAGCCAGGCAGTGGTGGCTCATGCCTTTAATCCTACCACTTAGGAGGCAGAGGCAGGTGGATCTCTGTGAGTTCAAGGTCAGCCTGGTCTACAGAGCAGGTTCAAGGACAGAGAAACCCTGTCTTGAAAAAAACAAAACAAAATAAACAAGAAAACTTGCTGCTGGCTGGGCCATCCCCAGTGCTTCTGATTTGGTAGAGATCTTATACCCCTAACACATTTCCAGGAGATGCTGATGCTGCTCGTGCAGGGCCCCACTCTGCAAACCATTAGTCTATTGAAAGGCAGTGTCCAGCAGTGTCTGGCATCCTAGACAAGGAGTCTTTTTATATCCTAGACATTTCTGTGGCTGGTAGAAGCTACAGCTTGAGAGAGGCAGTTAAAGACCCAGCATCCCTTTCATTCCACTCTAGAGGAAAAGGGTTGTAGGGGAAGGGGTGTAGATTTGGTTAGAATCTTCAGGATTGTTCAGAGAGATTCCAGTGCTGTCCCATGAGCCCCTTAAACCTACAGGCATCTTCTAGTCTGCTTAGAACAGTTTATTACCAGAAGCAACTGTCAGTAAGGAAAATGCTGCCCTGCCATAGGCCTCTGCCGGCCTGTCTTCCTCTCTTGCCTCCTGGCTGCCACTAGATGCTCTGCCTCTAATCTAGTCCCTTGTTCTTAAATCTCCATTTCCAGGCTGCTTCCTTCTTTCTTTCTTTCTTTCTTTCTTTCTTTCTTTCTTTCTTTCTTTCTTTCTTTCTTTTTTGGTTTTTTTGGTTTTTCGAGACAGGGTTTCTCTGCGGCTTTGGAGCCTGTCCTGGAACTAGCTCCGTAGACCAAGCTGGTCTCGAACTCACAGAGATCCGCCTGCCTCTGCCTCCCGAGTGCTGGGATTAAAGGCGTGCGCCACCACTGCCTGGCCAGGCTGCTGCTTTCTGCACTGTCCTCAGTGTCTCCTTTTGTGCTAACTCTGACTCATACCTCCCACACTGTAATTGTGGGTACCTAGGCCAGCTCCTATCCTGAAGAGAGCCTGCTGACTCTTGAATCCACACGAAGTCCAGAGGCCTCAGGTTCAGTTCTGCATGTATCAGGGCTTACCCAGCGTGTAAATCCGACCATCATACCTCTTTTTGAGTTCTGCTAACTCCTTTGGGAGATTTTCCTCCTCACTGTGGGCTCAGGGCTGTTGGTAGCCCCACTTTTGCATGTGAGGAGATGGTTCCAAGTCAGAGACAACAATGGGGTGGCCAGACCATTAAGCTTCACTGTAAGGCACACACAGCCCTCAAACACCTGTCATCTCAGCCACTGCTATGTTACTGCCATTTTGCTAATGGTGATGCCAAGCCACCTATAGCCCTGTCAGTTCACACTTGCAAGTCACCTCTCTATGTAAGAGCCAGCAGAGGCCACAGCACAATCTAGCCAGCTTCGAGTGCAAAGTAGAGAGTGCATGAGAACTGGGGCTTCGGGCATTTAAGACTCTTTCTCTTTTTGGTTCTATTCTATTTTTCAAAACCCAGAAAGTTGGAAGTAGAAGAAACAGGCCACACGTAGAAAAAGCCCAGATGCTTGAGTCTAGCTCTGTTCCTCTGGGACACTGTCACCTGTTCCCAGCAGTTGCTCTTGGCCATTGAGGCTCTTTCCTCCTTTGTGTGGTCTTCCCCAGGTGTTTGGAAATGCTTCTTTTCATTCATTCATTCATTCATTCATTCATTCACTGAGGCAAGGTCTCTCTTCATAGCACTGGCTGTCTTAAAACTCACTATGTAGACTAGGATGCCTTGAACTCACAGAGATCTACCTACTTCTGCCTCTGCCTCTGTCTCCTGAGTACTAAGATTAAAGGCATATGCCACCAAATCTGGCCTTTTTTATTTTTAAATAGGTGTATGTGTGTGTTGCAGTGCAAGTGTGGAAGTCAGAAGACAACTTTCAGAAGTCCTCTCCTTCTACCATGTGGGTCTTGAACTCAGGTCATCAAATTTGGTAGCAAGCACCTTTGCTCACTGAGCCATCTCAGCAGCCCTAGAAATCCCGCCCAGAGCAGTCCCCTCCCCAGAGTAGCCCCTCTTTCCTACCATCAGCTATTCATAGCTCTTGGGCTGAGTTGTGCTCTCCCCAGCGTGTGTCTGGAAAAGGATGCCCAGGAAATCAGGGTGTGGAGGACACATGCCTGGATCATTGAGCAGTGTGGCTGAGTATGTACGCCTTCTGACTGCCTTTGGCCCTCTCTAAGTATTTTTTCATGGTCCCTGACTAAATGAAGAAAGTAACTTTCTGGCTTCATTTGTCCCTTTGGCAGCAGGTGGTGTGGGGTGATACAGGCAACCGGCAGGCCACAAAGGTTGGTAGAACTTTGTGTCTGGACTAGAGTTCCAGAATTTCTTTTCATTTGAAATGGAAAAACCCTTTTTGCATTTTATATTTTCCAGATTGGCTAGTAGTGTTGACCATGTGGTGTAAGGGTGTTGGATAATACTTATGTTTATGTTCTTATTGGTTACCATGGCAAAAAAAAAAATCAGAATAGATGGTTTCCATGGAGATTATCTTACAGTTAGTTTCTGTGAAGGTTTGGACACTGCTGTGAGTTCAGTGAATGCTGTCACTGCCATCAGGGGCTTTCTCTATGCAGTGCCAAAGGCTCAGGCAGACATTCTTTGGGCTTAGGCAAAGCCAACTGTCTCCCATGCTTGCAGACTCAGGGCCCCCAAAGGTGGAGGTGACCCTGTAGCTCTGCTTCCTGCTGGGGTTCTCCAGCCTGGCATCAGCCCACAGCACTTGCTATCAAAACAAACAAAGCCTTTGTGTGACAGAAATGTTCAGCCTAGCCCGGGAGTGGAGCAGGAAGCAGCATATGGGCCTGGGAGCCCTCACCCGGCTTCTGCAGAGGCCAGCCTTCCATCTTCCCCACACACCTTAGAAGCCCTAGAGCGTGCCTCTAATTCCAGATACCGCATTTTACTCTAAACAAGGGTTTTCCCTAATTATGTAACTGTAAAGCTCTTGTCAAATTCAGCAAAATTAGTGATTTCTTCCTAACAATACTGAGAGCATGTTCACATTTTCCCATATTGTGTCAAGAATGTCATTTTGTGGGACTGGGGATGTGGCTTAGTTGGCATAGTGCCTGCCTATCATGTCTAAAGTACTGTTTGTTTCCCTGCACTAAATAAAAACAGGTGTGGTGATGAATGTCTGTAATCCCAGCCCTTAGAAGCAGAGGCAGAAGGATCCTAAATTGAAGGTCATCTTTGGCTACATAGCAATTTCAAGGCCGTCCTGCATTATATGAGACCCTGTCTCAAAGAAAAAAAAGAGAAAAATCATATTTGTTCTCTTTGCTCAAGTAAGGATATAAAAAACATTAACACCCGTGTGTGTGTCATGCTATTATCTGAATACTCCTCTTGGTCCTGCCTGCAGTTCAGGGTTGAGGGGTGTAGAGTCTTTGATCTGCACCTGGGGTCAGGCCACGGACAAGGGGAGCTCCTGGACCCACTATCCTCAGGGAGCCCTGTCTCTTCCTGGAGCTGTGGTGGGCAGGTAGGCAAGCTGCTGCTAGTGACCCGGGATAGGCATCAGATAAGATGTACTGGCCCTCTTTGAAGCCTGCAGGAGTAGGGGGAGGAATGATGTAACTATAGTTCATTCTGCTGTCTGCAACTTCATTTTCTGGGAAACAGAGAGGCCATGAGACTCCTTGGGGTATGGCCTCCCATGAAGCATGCGGCACTGGCTAAGGACTCTGGCTGGCTTATCTGAAGCCAGCTACCTCTGCTGATTGGATAGTCGGGCCTGGGTGTCTGTCTTGGCAGGACTAGTTCATGTACTGTTATGCTGTGCGAAATATGAATTAACTGAGCTTGGGAGTGATGCCTGGGGTATGGTTCGTAGCTCTGATACTCTCCATTGAACTAAGTGCAAAGAAAACTTAAAATAGTCAGCCTTTGTTCCCGGAGTTTTAAAATTCAACTCCAGTAGTTACAATGATCTGTCTTCAAGTGGATCTATAAATAAACTGCTGCTGCTCCTCTTTGTCACCAAAAGCTTCCTTCCGCGTCTTCCAGAGACGTCTCTGCGCTCATCTTCATCAGATGTCATCTCATCTGTGGGGCAGCTGCAGCCCTCATCAAGCTGGGCTGGCACGTGGAGTTTGTAAAGACAGCATGTTCCCTCTTTAAAATCCAGTTGCCCCCAAATTAACTACACAGGGAGAAATAATAGCTTTGCACTGGAGAGACTTGGAGTAGGGACAGTCCCCACTGATGAGGTCAGCACCCTCAGCATTCAGTCCTGTCTGTCCAGATCTTGCAGTGTCGAAATGTGTAACCTGAATCCCATCACGTGAAACATCATTCAAAACCAAAGTGAGAGCCACTTGAGAAAATAACTGACCAATATTCTTGAAAAGGACAAAGGAGGGTTGAGGAGCTGACACAGATTGCGGGAAGCTGAGTGGATAATAAAGCAAGAGTGAGGGGCTGGGAACTGGGTCAGCCCAGAAAGTGCTCTGAGTGTGGAGCCCCAGCACTCACGTGAGAAGCCAGGCGTGGCAGGGCATATCTGTGGTCCCGGTGGTGGGAGGCAGAGGTAGGAAGATCCCTGGAGCTCGCTGACTAGCCAGCCTAGCCAAATCAGTGAGCTTCAGGCTCTGTGAGAGACCTTGTCACAAAAAATACAGTGGAGAGCCCTGAGGAAGACAGCTCTGCTCTCCGCAGTGTGCAGGCACACACATGCACACACACAGGTCCTGGATAATATTCTGTCTAGACGGGCGATCCAAGGACATTAGCCACAGAAACTGGTGAAACTCACACACGGCTATTCGCTTTGGCTAGTGGTATTTCCCAGTGCTAATCTGATCTAGATACTGCCCTATGGTTTTGTAAGATGCTAACCCTGGGGGTGGGGGGTAGGCATATTGTAAATTCCCTGTGCTATTTGTTGAACTTTTCTATAAGTCTAAAATTAGTTAAAAATAATTTAAGCTTTTTTTTTTTTTAATCCAACTATAGTCAACACTGAGGCCTTATTAGAATTCTTGATCTGCTCTCTCCCTGGCCTCCAGGCACTTGGCATATGAAGGGCAGACATTTCTAGATAGCCCTGAGAGATTCAGTATAGTTGTAGTAGACCTTCAGGAATGTTTGTGGGATTGACCTGACCAGGAACTACCGTGATTGGAGACCCGGCATTCCAAGGGAGCGCTCTTTCCCAGGAGTGAGTCTGGAGTTGGCAGATCAGCTGCACTGTTTCCTTCGTAAAGTCCCTGTGGTCTCACTGTTCACCTTTATTCTGGTTTGTCTTCCCTAACTATGTAATATTCGCTCATTTTTAAGACTTTGTTTGTTTGGGTTATTTTTCTTGTTTGGTTGGTTGGTTGGTTTTTGAGACAGGGTCTCTCTAAGTAGCTATGGCTAGCCTGAAATTCCCTATGTAGACCAGGCTGGCCTTGAATTCATAGAGATCCACTTGCCTCTGCTTCCCAAGTGCTGGGATTAAAGGTGTGCACCGCCGCCACCAGGCCCCAGTTCTCTCTGTGTGTGGTCTTGACCCCCACCCCCCACTTTGCTGCCAGAAGTGTGTGGCTCTGGCTGTGCGATGGCAGTGATGAGAACTTCAACTCCAGAAGACCAGCTGTTTCTTAAGGTCTCCGCTGATTTAAACTGTTTACCCTTCTCGGTTTCATCTTGCTCCCCTCTCCCTTACCCCTGTGTCATTTCAGGATAGACCTCCTTACTTTTCCTGAGAGTCAATGTGAACCCTGCCTGCCAGGGCGTTCCCTCCCCCTTTTGAAGACTCCCCATTCTGTGTGGGAAATGCTTGGAAACTCTTGGAGCCAGGTTGGTTGTGAACCCGGAGTGACTTTCCAGACCCTGGGGCAGGCAGAGTGGGGCTCTGTGCTTTGTCTGTGTATCATTTGCCCATGCCCACAGGCCTGAGAGCAGCCCAGATGTAGTGGAATCACCTGCACTCCCTACCTCTCCAAGCATGTCATGAAATGGGGACCATGTTGCTTTTGGTCCCAAAACCCAGATTGCACTGGTTCTGCGTGGCAGGGAGGGTTTGGCATCAACGTGTTGATCAGGCCTGTGAATTCCTTGCAACCCATTTAAAGACGAGTACTCATCTTCCCAGCAGTGAGAGCTTATCAAGTCAGGGTGTAGCCCTGAGACCTGTCTGGGGTCTTTGGTTGCAGAGTGTCCCATTCAGCTTTGAGGCTACTACTTAGACCCCAGACCTTGTATCTCTCTATTCCAGGACTTAAGCAAACGGCCCAGCACTCTGTCCTCCCCAGAACTGGTGTGGGGACTGGGCATGTTGATAAGTCTAGAAAACCAGCAGTGGTAAACAAATCCTAGGCTCACGCTTGGGCAAACGTTGGCCAGACTGCCAAACAATTAGATGCTTTTAGAAAACCAGAATTCCTTGTGGCTTCAGAGCTATGTTTAGAACCAGAAGTTTCTTCTCCTGTGGGATTTCAGGCTGGAACCCTAAATTACAAGACAAATATGGCTATAGGATGTTCAGTCTGCAAATATATGTGATTTAAGAAGATAGCCTTGCCTGTTTCACGTGAGAAGCTGGACATGAGGCTGAGTCCAAATGAACTCTGCCTTTTAATTCCCTCCCCAGGGCCAGGTTAAGCATACATGAAGGCAACTGTTAGCTTCTGAGAGCAGCTGAAGGCCTGACATCAGGACAAAGAAACACCTTCTGAACTCCTCTTGCTAAGTGAGCAAATTATGGTGAAAGGTGTGTGTGTGTGTGTGTGTGCGCGCGCGTGCGTGTCTGTGTTATGTGTCCATCATTCCTTCCAGCGTGGCACTCGGCCAGTCCTCGGAAACTCAGTGATATGCTCTGGTGTGTTAAGTGGGCAGTGATCAGGCAGGCAGTTCAAGAAGGAAAGAGCCTGAGAGCCCAGCCCTGGATCACCTCAGCTTCCCTGTTCTGGCTGCATCTGAAGCCATAGGTCAATTCTTGGACTCTTGTCCATTTTAGGAGCAGGCTGGCCAGAGGACAAGGTCCAGGGTGAACAATTAAAAGAAAAGGAGAAATGTACTTTGAGCAAATGTTAATCATCACCCACCCACCCGCCTGCAGGACCCATTCTGTTAGCTCAGCTCAGCATCTTCCTGTCAAGTGACAGCTGCTTCTGGCTTCTTGCCCACTGTGTGCAGTCCTTGCTTGACTCGGCATGGATCCCTGTGTGAGTAAGGGCTGCTTGGGAAGCCCTGCATCTGGGGTCAGCTTCTTTGTCCCTTCCACTGGGGAGACTGCACTGAAATGACGTTCTCTGCTTTACACGTGTGGAAATTAACTCCCAAGCCTCCTGGCCTCTAGAGTTGTCAGCCTTGGCTTAGCCCCTTGGCGATGCTCTGTGTGTGTGTGGGGGGGGTGCTTTTCTCCTTGAGTGCAGAGTGGCAGTGATGTTAAGAATGTCAAGTGTGTTGTGTGCTGGACAGGAGGGCTCCTAGGAGCATTGTAGATCTAATAGTATCTTTGAAGGATTGATAGAGCTTTGTCATTACAAATAGTAATATTCACATTGAAAAAAATGATCAGTTCTGAGCTTTGGCGAACAGATACAGTTAGGTAACACCACCACCCTACACACAATCAAGGTACAGAATATTTCATTCATTCCAAAAAGTTTCCTTTGTGCAACTACTAAATGACTTGCTTGTTGTGGGTTTTAGTTTTTGAGACAGTCTCACTGTGTAGCCCTGGCTGGCCTGGAGCTTGCTGTGTAGACCAGGCTGTCCTTGAATTCATAGAGGTCTCTCTGCCTCTGCCAAAATTAAAGGCATGTGCCATTATGCCCAGCTGTTGTGAGGTGGGTTTGTTTGGGTTTTTTTGCATATATGTGTGAGTAATATGTAAATGTGTGAGTACATGTTATGTGGATGTGTGTATACATGCTTGTGGAACTGTACTTGTGGGCTGGTCTTCATTGGGAATTTGCTTATCATACACTGAATGTATTGGTTTCTTTTCTCCTGCTGTGGACAAGTACCTAACAGAAGCAAATTAAGGAAGGAGGCTTTATTTTGGCTCACAGTTTGAGAGGATACAGTCCATCGTGCTGGGCAGGCAAGGTGGCGGAGCATGAGATGACTGCTCATACTGTGTCTGCAAGTCAGGAACGGGAAACAGAAGGTGCTGTTCCACTCAGTTTTCCTTTTTGTTCAGTCTGGGACCCCAGCCTGTGGGATGCTGCTGCCACGTTCAGGGTGGGTCACTCCTCTGTTAAACTTTTGAAAACACCTCACAGGCCTGACCAAAGGTATATGCCCTGATGACATCAAGAATAAGCATCACACCTGAGACCCGCTAAAGCCCCTAGGATGCTTTGATGTAAACAGGTGTGATCTTTCCACTTCAGCACTGCTGTGGTCATTCTGCCCTTGTCATTACTCCAGGCCCTGCTACTTTGAGTGCTCACCCTGGCACTTAGCTTTCCCATGTCTGCTTCTGTCCCTGTTCACCAGCAGGCTTCACAGGAAATGCCGCAGCTCTCAAATGCTGGAGTGCAGATGAGTGGCCATAGGGCTGCGGGGCAGGGCCATGGCCCTCTGTTGCAGTGCAGACACTGAAGAGGTTCTGTCGCAGGAATTCCACTGCACCTGTGGGGTGGGCCTTTTGAGACATCAAGTATTTGTGGAGGGCCTCTGTTCTCTGCTTCCAGGCATTCCAGGACAGGCAGGGGAGCAGTGATGGAGAAACAGGCTCAGAGGACCTAGTGACCTCCAGAGACACTAAAGAGAAAATGCACAGAGAAGTCCAGCTGCAGCCAGTATGACCTGTCACCTGTCACAGGCTACGTGATATCCAGGAAGTTTATGCTCTGAGATTAGATCTCAGCCTGGTGATTTTGAGAAAGGCACTGTAACCTGCCAGAGTGATCTTTCCTGAGAGAGCACTTAGCCTGAGTGTTCTCTAACTGAAAAATAATAAAACAGTTCCTACTGTGAAGGACCCTCAAGGACTTAGTGAGGTGACATTAAATCAGGGCCTGCAATGATGGTAGGTAAACAGCAGTGACAGCCCGGTCAGCCTTCAGTGCTGTGGTGCTAGGGTTTTGTTCTTTTGAGACAGGATGGCCTAGACCATGGCCTTAAGTTCACTATGTAGCTCAGGCTAGCCTCCACACTTGTGATCCTCCTATTTCAGCTTCCAGAAACCCCAGATTCTTTTTAAATTTTTTCTTTTGTTTTCTTACTATATCTTTATTCTTTATTTAAAATTTTATTATTATTGAGTATGTATGCATACACTAGCCCGTGTGTACAACGCACACCCGCATGTGTGGAGGTTAGAGGACAACTTCTGATCAGTCAGTTCTTTGTCATGGGTTTGGGATTGAACTTAGCAAGTGCTTGTCCTCACTAAGCCATCTTCCCGCTACTCCAATCCCCACATGTAGCCCCAGCTACTGTGGAGTTCACAGCCTCTTGCCTTAGCTTCCGGGTGCTGGGATTGCATTTCTTTCCTCAGTTTCCCTTGTTGTAACATGAGGACAGCCCATGTGAACGCATGGTATCCATGGGAACACATTTCTCTCCTAAAGCCACTTCTCCAGCTTAGAATAAATACTATGGCTCCAGTCCTTGCTGCTCCCTTGGATCTGCTCAGCTCTGGCTCAGAGGGAGATTGCTAAAGTTTGTGCTCACTCCCCTCCCCCACCTCATCATCCACTGTTTCCAGAAGCCCAGTTCAGCACTGGCAGCTTCTGGGCTGTTCTGCAACAACACTCAGAATTTCCATTCCCTCCTTCCCAGGCAGCAGGCAGCGCCATTCTGGCTGTCCTCATGGAGATGCCTGCTATGGGGCAGGAAGCTTGTAACCTTCTCTCAGTAGTCTTTTCTGGTGGGACCATGGGGACTTGGCGCCCAGGGGAAGAGTGTGTCTGTCTGGAACGAGTAGGCACAGGACTAAAAACAATTTTCAAGGCTTGCTGGTGACTTCAGATGAGTTCAGTCATTGGCTCCATTTTTCAGATGAGACGGTAGAGGCACTAGCTGGTCAGTGGTGGAGCCAAGGCCTCTCTGGCTTCTTCTTCCTCACCAGTGACAGAACTGCCTGAGCCTGGGGATCACTGTGGCTGACACAGCCTTCCTGGCAAGGCTAGTAGACTTCTTAAGTATTTCCTTTTGGAATGGGCTTCTGGGTGGGCATTGAGACCTGAAGCACTTGATCCCTGGAAGGCCTGGAAGAGCCCTGGTCCCGACAGCCAAGACCTTAGGAAATGGCCACATCATCCAGCAGACATGCCTGCCATGGGCATGTGGGCACGGCACTGATTTTTCTCAAGAATGCACCTCCGACTCGTGTTTCACATTCTAGTTCTTTGGCTACCAGATCTGGCGTTTTTCATGTTCACATCAGTATGTATTTGAGAGTTTGTGGTTTATGAGATCAGGACTCTTTTCTAATAAAGAGAAATATTAGGTAGGTTCCATATGCTGAATTGTCCTTGCCTTTCTCCTCTGTCACCTGGGAATCCTCGCCTGGATCCCTTCTTTTCAAGGACTGTGATATGATCCAGGTGAACATGTCCAGGCCAGATCGTCTTCCAGGACTGGGTTGCTGTGGCTTAGTCTGAGAGGGAAGACATTGAGGGGAAGATGTAAGCTGCCAGCTGCTGATTGTGGGTCCACAGGCATCCCAGCACTGTCAGGGCTGGGCAGTATCCTAGGTGAGTCCCAGATGGGCTGCTTCTGGGAAGAGAAGGCTTGGCTCTGGTGCATGGATGGTTCACAAGCCTTGAGCCTAGTGACATCCTGGCTTTGTGGGGAAGAGTGATGAGTACAGGCAAGAGGGAGCAACAGGCCCATGGAGAAGCCAACATTAATTCGTCTGCCTGTGTTCTATCCCTTGTTCTGAAGATGAAATGGCTAGAGGAACAGGGCTGGAAGAAGGAGTTCCTGAGGGGGAGGGCAGTGCACTTTTAGCAGAGGAAGAAGTGTAGGTGAAAGCACCCCAAGGAGAGGAAAATGTGGTGCAAGACCCAGAGCACAGAGGCAAGAAAGGGACGTGGAAGGAGGTAGATTAGATGGACAGAGCCCTGAGGGGGACATGGTGCATCTGTAATGTCCATGAGACATTTGTGGGTCAGCAAAACTTGGGGGTGTCCCAGAGCATCGGCTGTCACTAGCCCACAGTGGAGCTGCAGGCACTGCTGGTCTGCCTCCAGGCACCCATGCTCAGGGAATCTTCCAGCTCAGCACATGAAGGCTGCTTCCTGGGTCAGGAGAAGCCTGCATCTGAGTATAGAGAGGTCTCAGTGACCCTTCAAGCCACTAAAAACCCAAGTGCCTCCCATTCCTGCAGTCCTGTCTGAAACAAGCTGGCTGTGCTTGTCCTGTGGGTTCTGGCTCTTGCCAGCCATCTGGGCATAACAGCCACACAGGGATCTTTGTTTTTCCAGGGGATCTGGGGCAGGGCAAGATCTGGACCATCCCCTCTCATTTCTGGGCCACAGCTGTTGGGCCCTTAGGAAGGCGTTAGTGAAACCTGGGGCAGCCAGTGTTGGGAGGGTGGAACTGAGGTTAAACAGTAGTCTGAGAGAAGGGGGGACTTCAGGGCCATGCAGTCTCTAGTTCCTCCAAGATGCATCCTGGATGGTGCCTGAGAGTGAAGAGTTGAGAGATGAACCAATCTCCCTGAGGACCTCATCTTGTTTGGACTACCAGGCACTAAACTGTACTTCTCAGTCCCTGCTGTGAAAGATGGGTGTATGAATCTCAGTGTGTTGGAAGGGTATGTGTCCTTTTTCCCTGCTGACACTGAGAAGCCATTTCCTCAGGTTTCCTGGTTTCTCAGATAACCTATCTTTGTTTTGTTTGTTTGTTTGGTTGGTTTTTCAATACAATGTTTCGCTATAGCTTTGGAGCCTGTCCTAGAACTAGCTTTTGTAGAACAGGCTGGTCTTGAACTCACAGAGATCTGCCTGCCTCTGCCTCCTGAGTGCTAGGATTAAAGGCGTGCACCACCACCATCCGGCTTCAGATAATCTACCTTTGCAGATGACCCTCTCTCCTTTTGTTTCTAAAGTATTAACTAGTCTGAGGGATTGTTCTCTTTCTGTCTTTAGCCAGAAATGGATTTGCCTGGCCCACCAGGCAGAGACAAGAGTCTGGAGTCAGTGCAATGCCAGCCCCAGGAACCTGTCAGTATGCCCCAGACACTGACCAGCACACTGGAGCACATCGTGGGCCAACTGGATGTCCTCACACAGGTAGGTTCTGATGGGAACAACTGGATGTCCTCACACAGGTAGGTTCTGATGGGAACAGGTGCTCATATGCGTGTGTGCACACACACACACACACAGAGACAAACATGCTCATCTATCTACATTGTTCTAGCATTTGAACCGTTTGATGTTGGTTGGCAGGTACTGGTACTGAGTTTTGTTTTAATGAGCCAGGGTCATTTTACATAGCCTAGGCTGACCCTGAACTGGAAATCCCCTTACTCCAGTCTCCTGAGCACTGCTGTAACAGGGTGTGTGTGTGTGTGTGTATGTGTGTGTGTGTGTGTGTGTGTGAGAGAGAGAGAGAGAGAGAGAGA
>NW_004949131.1:3159147-3164921 GCF_000317375.1 Microtus ochrogaster
TGTGTGTGTATGTGTGTGTGTGTGTGTGTGTGTGAGAGAGAGAGAGAGAGAGAGAGAGAGAGAAAGAGAGAGAGAGAGAGAGAGAGAAACAGAGAGAGAGAGAGAGAGAGAAACAGAGAGAGAGAGAGAGAGAGAGAAAGAGAGAGACCATAGAGACCATGCCCAGGAACTGCTGGGTTTTTTTAAATTAGAAGCTCACAGTGCCTTTGTGTCCCTTGTGGACTCATTGTGTCCTTCTCTGGATCAAAGGCATGTTGACTGTCTTGGTTATGTTTTCTGTTGTTCCAATGAAACACCATGACCAAAAACAAGTTGGGGAAAAGGGTTTATTTGGCTTATACTTTGACATCACAGTTTGTCACTGAAGTTCTTGCAGCGCAGGAACTCGAGCAGGACAGGAGCCTAGAGACAGGAGCTGATGCTATTAAGAGGTGCTGCTTACTGCATGCTCTCCATGACTTGCTCTGCCTGCTTTCTTATAGACTCCAGGACCACCAGTTTAGGGGTGGTCCCACCCACCATGGGCTGGGCCCTCCCCATCAAATACTAATTAAGAAAATGCCCTACAGACGTACTTGCTGCTTGATCTTACAGAAGCATTTTCTTTTGGTTTTCAAGACATTTTCTTAGTGGAGAGTCTCTGTATTCTTGGCTTTCCTAGAACTGAACTCACTCTGTAGACCAGGCTGGTCTCAAACTCAGAGATCCTTCTGCCTCTGCCTCACGAGTACTGAGATTAAAAGCATGTGCCACCACCATCCAACTGGAGGCATTTTCTTTTCTTCTTTTTTTTTTTCAGATTTATCTATCTATCTATTTATTTATTATGTATGCATTGTTCATATGGTTATGTGGTTGCTAGGAATTGAACTCAGGACCTCCGGAAGCACAGCCAGTACTCTTAACCACTGTGCTGTCTCTCCAGCCCCCAGAAGCATTTTCTTTTATTTTCTTTCCTTTTTTTTTTTTTAAATTTATTTTTTATTTTTTTTATTTTTGGTTTTTCAAGGCAGGGTTTCTCTGCGTAACAGCCCTAGCTATCCTGGAACTCACTCTGTAGAGCAGGCTGGCCTCAAACTCACAGAGATCCGCCCATTTCTGCCTTCTGAGTGATGGGGGTTAAAGGCAGTGCGCCACCACTGCCCAACCCAGAAGCATTTTCTTAGTGGAGAGTCTCTCTTCTCAATGACTCTGGTGTGTGTCAAGTTGACATAAAATTAGTCAGCAAAGAGGCTGACACCTTTGATTTTAGCCCTGGGGAAGCAGGGGTATATATTAAGTTCCAGACTGGCCAAGGCTGCGTAGTGTGAACTTGCACAGTCTTTTATTTATTTGTTCATTTGTTTGGGGGTTGTTTGTTTTGAAGATAGGGTTTCTCTGTGTAGCTTTGACTGTCCTGAAACTTATGTAGGCCAGGCTGACCTTGAACTCACAGTGATCTGGCTTTTAAAATAAAGAAAATGTTTCTGCACGTGTGAAGGTGGAGGGGAAAGAGAAGGAGAGAGGGGGGGGGAGGCAGAAGCGAAGCTGCCTCTCTGGACGGAAGCTGAAGATTAGCCTGCCTCAGCGGATGGGGAGGGGAATGGGTGTGGCTTGTCTCTTAAAGGGACCAAAACCATAACATTCCCAGGTCTTCCTTATAATAGAAAGCACACACGTCAAGGAAGCAGAAAAGGAAGGGCCCAAGATGGCGGCAGGCAGGTCAGAGGTAATGGGAGTGGGCATGGCTTGTCCCTTAAAGCCACAGGAAAGCACAACATGCTTGGTTTCCCAACCCCTTTAGTTCTCTAAACTCCAGTGCCTTGACCTGTAATACACAGGTTGCCTGGGCTCTTGGCCTCCATGTTTGTGGTAAGGGTTAGCAGATTTGAATCAGTGCAGAGTTTGGCTCACGCCTGGCTCTAAGTGTGTCTAGTGTGTGAGTGTGTACCGTGGTCCTTCTACCCGTGATCTTCATCAGTGAGGTCCATGTGGCTCCTACTCTCCAGAGCTTAACTTTCATTAGCAACTTGCAATTTATAGCATAGCAGCTTTGGGATGAACAAAATATCCTGACTTGAGGTAGCAGCGGCACTGGGGAATGCCCAGAGGAGAATCACATGAGGAAGGCCCTGACAAAAGAGCAACCTGCCTATGGTTTGGAGGGACCATGCAAATCCCGGAGTAGCTGACGTGTGGTGCTGTGAGCAAGGCAGTCTGAAAGATCCTCTGTCCGCCTGGAACCTGGGCACTAGCTGCCAGGCAGGGACTCTATAGGTCCCTATATCCCATGCCGGCTTGTGGTTAACGAGGCTGTGAGGGACACATGGTCTGCTAGGACGGGTTGTAAAAGCGGGAGAGGAGTGAGCAGCCCAGCTCAGTCCTATGGGGGAATGCAAGGGATGGCCAAAAGAAATGGAGCTGAAACCTGGTGCTGTTCCCTGACTCTGGACCTCGGGCTGTGTCTGTCTTTAGCGGAATGTCAACCTTGGGTCCGTAGATGGAAGTACCCAAGAGAGAGGCAGGTGTCAGGGTGTGGGACTCCAGAGCACACTGTGGAGACATTCTGGAAAGCCTGTTAGCCCCCGAGAAGAAAGGCTGCTCTGAAGAGATGTGAGCAACGTGCAAAGTCTTTAAGGTGAAAACCCCACTTCACGCCTGACAGAAACCGCCTCATGCTCTTCACAGCCTCGTGGAGTGAGAGGTTGGGGGAGGTAGAGTCCTTAGGACCTTACAGGCTAAAATTGGAAATCAAGTCTGAGAAGGTGGCTAAAAATGCAGAAGCACAGCACTGAAAACTCTTCCTGCTGCTGGTTTCGGAGCGCACGTGGAAGGCTTTGTTTTGTTAGCAGTCAGGAGTATGATAGTAGCTTTGTAAGGCACTCATAGAGGGCAGGGTAGCCCACAGCTCAGTACCTGACAGTGTTTGGTCTCTTTGCAAATCCACGGTGGTCTTATCCACTGTTCCTTGGTGCCATGAAGTGAAAAGTGTTCCCCTTAGATCCACTGTGTCCTGAGGAAGCTTGGGTTCCTTGGAGCCGCACACAAGGCCATAGGCCCAGTCCCGCTTTTGTACAAGGTAAGAGCTCTTTGGAGGCTTGGTCATCAACTATTTTTTAGACCTAGTCCAAACTGAACCAGCCCTCTCCTGAGCCCTAAAACCAGGTAGCCACTGCCACCTTCCTTCAGCTGGCTCATTCAACCAGGCTGACTGTTTAGTTTGTGAGGTCTGACCTGGGATCTACCCCCTCAGCAGCTATTCCTCACTATGTGCTTAATCCTAAAGCTCTCTGTGCTCTGGCCACGTCAGCACAGACTCCTGCTTCAGTGATGTCCGTATGAATCGTGTGTTGTACGATCTGAACTTTACTGGCCTTTTCCTTCTCTTCAAGGAAGTCTACTTCTGCGTGGTCTCCTAGGAGATGGGTCCCTTACATTTCTGTCCTACAGAACATCCTTTCTGATATTGCAGTGACAGGGATGATTCCTGAGTGAGTCACACAGGTCCTCCAGTGCCACCTTAAAAAAGGACTAAGGTGCCGGGCAATGGTGGCGCATGCCTTTAATCCCAGCACTTGGGAGGCAGAGGCAGGCAGATCTCTGTGAGTTCGAGACCAGCCTGGTCTACAGAGCTAGTTCCAGGACAGGCTCCAAAAGCCACAGAGAGGGCTGGAGAGATGGCTCAGAGGTTAAGAGCACTGACTGCTCTTCCAGAGGTCCTGAGTTCAATTCCCAGCAACCACATGGTGGCTCACAACCATCTGTACTGAGATCTGGCACCCTCCTCTGGTGTGCGGGCATACATCGAGGCAGAATGTTGTGTACATAATAAATGAATAAATCTTTTAAAAAAAAAAGCCACAGAGAAACCCTGTCTCAAAAAAAAAAAAAAAAAGGACTAAGGTTTTTTTTTGGTTTTGGTTTTTCAAGACAGGGTTTCTCTGTATGGCCTTAGCTATCCTAGAACTTATGCTATAAGCCAGGGTGGCCTCATACTCACAGAGATCCACTTGCTTCTGCTTCTCAAGTGCTGGGATTAAAGGCGCGTGCCCCACACCTGCGCAGGTAGGACCCTAGTTCTTAAAGCTAATTTTTTTTTTTTCGAGACAGGGTTTCTCTGTGGTTTTGGAGCCTGTCCTGGAACTCCCTTTGTAGACCAGGCTGGTCTCTAACTCACAGAGATCCGCCTGCCTCTGCCTCCCGAGTGCTGGGATTATAGGCGTGCGCCACCACCGCCCGGCTAAAGCTAAATTCTTAACTCACACTGGCAATCCTTGCACTTGGAATGCTGAGCCAAAAGGACCGATAGTGTAAGGCCAGCCTGGTCTATAGCATAAACCAACAGGTTTCTCAAAATACCAGAGAATTATGAATAAATAAAAACCTACCTCCTTGTTCAACAGTCTGGGGGTGTGGGTGGACAGCTCAGTGGGGCAAGGCCACTTCTGAGGATGCTTGTAGTCTGTTTGCCACCAGTCTGAGGGACAGATGAAAAAACCTCAGCCCTCTCTAGGGAGACACCCTTCCACATTATTTCTTCTAGAAAGAAAAGTCTTGGAACTAAGCAAGTCCCCCTTGGGCCTCAGTGTGTGTCTGGCTTCACTGCAGCCTTTACCTGGTGATTCAGGGAAACCTAAGCCTCCTGTGCCTTAATCTCTAAGCCTGGAATGCAATGCTGTTACCAGCACCCACTCTCCAGGCCTTTGGGAATATAAAATGTGTCCACCTGTGGAGCTCATCAAGCAGTGTCCAGCAATGCTTTGTATTCCTGTCATGTTAAGCAGCCACCCCTGGTGCTGCCACTGCTTGGCTTGCTTGGGACAGAGCCTTCTATATGACACCACCACAAGGCCATCTTCCCAATCTTCTACTGCCTCCAGAAGCTAGACCTTCCCCCTGCCCAGAAAGCCATTTCTTAGCCCTTACAGTAGAAGTGGTGGTTCTCTCTATGCACACACATTTACTGAGCCCATTCTCTGTTTGCTCCTGTGTGAAACCCAGTCCCTTCCCTGAGAAGTCTCCTTGACTGAATTTGATGCCAGAGCAAGGCTTTAAGAGGGAGCGGGCAGATGGAGCCATTGAGAAAGCTAGGAGCAATGGATGCATAAGAAGCCCAGGCGTGGTTAGACACTGAACAAAGCCGAGCTGGAGCCTGACCCAGCCGAAGCCAGAGGGATGCAGGGTGAGATAGGAAGGACACAAGAGAGGTCAGGATTTAGCAAGAGGCAGAGCTGTCACAGGCTTGCTCCTGGGAAGCAACTTCATAAAACCTTAGAGCTAGATTTTAGGGCAGGTCAAGGAAGCACGTGGTGAGATCAGCAAAACAGTGAGGCATCTACCCTCCCTAGCAAGCAACTTCCCCCCCACCCCAAGCCAAGAGATCTTGCAGGTCTGTCAGAATTCCAACTGGCCTTGGGGTTTGTGTAGCATCAGAAATCAGTTCTTGGGGGGGGGGGGCTGTTGAGACAGGGTTTCTCTGTAGCTTTGGAGCCTGTCCTGGAACTAGCTCTTGTAGACCAGGCTGGCCTCAAATTTACAGATTCACCTGCCTCTGCCTCCTAAGTGCTGGGATTTAAGGCGTGCATCACCACCACCCGGCTCAGAAATCAGTTCTTTAACACATGCATATGTGCATTGGGCCTTGCTGGTTTTACCTGTTAGAGAATCCCATTTTTATAAAGTGCACTCATTACTTTTCAAAATTGCATTTATGCCGGGCGATGGTGGCGCACGCCTTTAATCCCAGCACTCGGGAGGCAGAGGCAGGCGGATCTCTGTGAGTTCGAGACCAGCCT
>NW_004949131.1:3165060-3167030 GCF_000317375.1 Microtus ochrogaster
AAAATTGCATTTATGAGCTAGGTATGGTGGTGGCACATGCCTTTAATTGCAGCACTCAAGAAACAGAACCAAGTGGATCTCTGAGTTCAAGGCCAGCCTGTTCTACAGAGCAAGTTTCAGGACTACACAGAGAAACCCTGTCTCGAAAGGGGGTGGCATTTATGAGAGGAACATAACTTTTGAAATGACCTTGCAAGGTATGGACCCTTTGGTCTGTCTCCTGCTGTCTGTACTTCCAATAGGCCATCTTTAGGTTCGCCTGGCCTTTCAGGTCTCCTCCAATCTTTTTAGATGGCGAGTCCCTGAGAGCATCTTTCTGGTACTTAGCTGAGGCCTCAGCTCTTCCAGGGATGTCCTTTGCAGCCCTCACTTGATCTCGCCTTGGGGTTTCCCAGCAGTTAGCATCTTGTCAGGTGTTGATAAGGCCTTCATAATGACTTGTTGTACCTGGATCTTCCCTGGTGTTCAGCCAGCCTGTGTTTGACTTTGTCCTGATCATAGCGTAGGCAGAGCATCCTCTGCATCTCTCGCTAAACAGTTTGGGTGGGATTTTGGGATGTCTTCATCAATGTCTTTCCTGCACTTGCTGTGCACACCTGGAACCACATAAAGGTGAGAGGAGAACACTGGCTCCTCAGAGTCCTCTGACCTCCACACACACTGTGGACTTTGTGCCCCTTTCCTCAGTAATAAATAGTGGAGGAGGAGGAGGAAGAAGTTGTAGTTCAGGGCTGGAGAGATGGCTTAGCAGGTAAGAAAGCGTAAATCATAAACACTGGGCACCTAGCTCGGTGGTCATGCTTGTCCAGAATCACAATACCCCAATTTCCATTCTTACTACTACCCACCACAAACTTTCCCTTTGGAACAAACTTGACCTTCCTGAAGGAAAAAGCCGCAGTTCTTAGAGCCCAAAGGCCTGCCCCTGAGGCCACCTGCAGAGAACAGCTGCCACTCTCTTTCTCTCTCTTTCTCTTACACTGACGTGTGCTCCACCCCTCTGAGGCTGCTACTTGGGGGCTTCACTTATTCCTCTGCTTAGCTCATGGAGGATCTGATCCCAACTGGATGCCATCCATACTCGGAGTAGCCAGGATTCTTCAGCTGCCTTGTCCACCAAGTATGGAGAGGAATGGCTCCCTCTTGGGATTCACAGATGTTCTCACTGAATGAACCACCTGTCTATCAGATGCTTCGGCACCTTCCCTCTCCTGGATTTGGAGGCATCCTGGGTATCTTGGACATTTGGTATCATTCCCATGGCCTCAGTTACCTTTCTTATAAATGGGGATAGCCAAACCTGCTGTGGTCCTTGGTTAACTTGTAAACTGGACTGCGACAGTTGTTTGGTAAAGATCAGCAGTTATTCCAATGTTGTCTGAGGCACTGTTAGGAAGCCCTGAGATAGCCTATAGCATGGGAGCAGCAGAAGTGGACACTCAAGTCCAGGAATCCTGTGAGCTGCCAGGGAAATGCCAGTGTCTGTCTATGATTATCAGAGGCTGTTTGTTCGATCCCGGCTGCCCTGACCTGAAATATTCACACAGAACTGTATTAATTACAATACTGCTTGGTCAATGACTTAAGTGTATTGCTAGCTAGCTCTTGTATCTTTGGTTAACCCATTTCTATTAACCTGTGAATCGCCATGTGACTGTGGCTTACTGGCAAGGTTCTAGTGCATCTGCTCCAGCGACTACATGGTGTTTCACTAGACTCCACCTACTCTCTCTATATATCTCTTCCAGCCTGGCTTTAGTCTGTTGAGCCATTGGCCAAAAGCAGCTTCTTCATTAACCAAAGCAATAAAACATTCACAGCATACATCACCTCCCACATCATGTCTAGGTTGTGAAGGGAACACAAGAAGTTGGGGTGAGCCGGGCGATGGTGGTGCATGCCTTTAATCCCAGCACTCGGGAGGCAGAGGCAGGCGGATCTCTGCGAGTTCGAGACCAGCCTGGTCTACA
>NW_004949131.1:3167130-3174292 GCF_000317375.1 Microtus ochrogaster
AAAAAAAAAAAAAAAAAAAGAAGAAGAAGAAGTTGGGGTGAGGCTGTTGAAATTTAGGGATCGGTCTTTGAACCTGGACTACGGCCCTCAGGGCCAAGACTGAAGCTCTTCAAAGATGTCTGCTTCTTGTGATAGCCATTCTTTGAATTGAGTTACCACGTAGCCTGGGAGGCTGCTGTAAAAAGTGCCATGTGGGCCCGTCCAGCAACTTATTGTCTTCGTCTTAGACACCAGTGCTAGCTGGCTTGGGGAAAATGTAGGGATTTCTTTTATCGTAAGATTTATTTATTTTTATTTTATGTGTATGGGTATTTTGTCTGAATGTATGTCTGTGTATCACATGTATGTCTGGTGCCCATGGAGGCCCTAAGAAAGTATGAGGTCTCTGGAGCTAATGTTATAGATGGTTGTGAGCTGCCTTGTGGGGGCTGGGAACCAAACTCAGGTCATCTGAGAGAGCAGCCCAATGCTCCAACGCTTAATGACTGAGCCATCTCTCTAGCCCTGAAATGCCTCTTTTTTTTTTTTTTTTTTGAGATAGGTTTCCATGTATAGCCTTGGCTGATCTGGAATTCAGCTCATAGAGATCTGCCTGCCTCTGCCCCTTCTGTCTCTCCCTTGGAGGACTTTGCTATGAGTTCATCTTCAATCTTATTACCTCCACACCCAATACATGCCTGTTCAAAGTGGCTGCTCACATCACTCTCTTGCTGAGCCTGCCTGAGTCTTTTTTTGCTGACAAAGCTGGCTCCACCCAGAAGTCTGTAGGGTCTACAGAAAAGCCAGGAGAAGGGCAAAAGGGCCTGGCTGCTGCTGTTGGGCTTTGCTTCTTAAGACTTTCTCTAGGGTGAAGCTTCTTGTTCAGCAGAGGCCTGTAGAGTGTCCATTCCTGATGTTTCCACCTCACTGACCACCCCACTTTCCCATGTTGCCCTTCACAAACATGAACATAACCACCTTGCTGCTACATAGCATCTGCCATTCGGCCTTGCAAGGTGGTCAGCAGACATCAGCATCTCTGGTAGAGCCATGTCTTCCCATGAGACCTTTCAAAATCTGCTCTGCCACCACGCCAGTTTTGTAGCCCTCGTGGCAAGATCTGAAGGACTCAGGCCAGACCACTGGGCTGCCAGACCTGCTTGCTTGATGTCAGATCCTGAGGAACAGCAGCACAGGCTCTGAACTGCGTGTTCTTTCCTTTTCTTCCCTGTAGAGATGCTGGAAAGCCTAACTAGCAGGCAGGTAGAGTCCTGGACAAGCTCACTGCTCCAGGGGCTCCTCTGTGTTCTTCTGTGGACTCGCAGAATCCTAGAGGATTGCTAGGCAGGGCCTAACTATCCTCTCAAGCGTTTGAGTCCCTGGGTCTCTCTGCTGGAGATGTGGATAGTGACCAGGAGCCTGGGAGGCGGCTGTGAGCAGCCCAGCACAGACTTAGCCAGTGGCCTGGTGGTTTTGTTTCAGAAGCCAACAGCAGAGTTATTTTTGATTTCAGTTCCACATCTTGCTGCTTTTTAAAAATACCAAGCCATGAAATTCTTGCAAATTCTTGTTCCAGCTTTTTTTTTTTTTCCTAGCGTGCAGTGCTTCAGGCTAGCCAGCCATGCTGTGATGTCACAGTCCTATGTCCTATGGCTCATAGAAAATACTAGGCTCTAATCTAAGACTTGAAATTTAAGCAAGAAGAACCAAGCCCTACAAGCACTGCTGCTTTGGGGCTCCTTAGCAATTGAGTGTGCCAAATGTTCAGGTTCCTGAGCTCTGCTAGTATCACCCAACAAGGCCAAGGGTTTTTCTTTGATTCCTTTGGATACCTTTAACTAATCCTGCCTTGCTAAGTCCTTGCAGTTCCCTGCTTAAAGGACTACTGGATAAAGTGTCTAGTCCACACTAGCGGGATAGCTTCGGGATTACTAGGCCGTGTCTCTGTGCTGTGGGCCAAGCTGCCTGGCTACTCCGTGGGGCTTTCAGTGTCCTTCTTTGCTAGGCAGGGCAGCCACTGTCTGCAGGAAAAGAGTCTGGATTTTTAGTAGTTATACCATTTTCTCTAGGGTCGGTCCTCCCATGGGATCCCAAACCTAGTTTGTCAGGAAGGTACAAAGCAAGTCCCCTTGTGTGCCTTCTGCAATCCCTGCTTACAAGTGAGTACTTGTTTGTTTCCACCAAAACCATCCTCTGCACATCAGCGTTTGCTAACAAACACATAACTACCACGCAGACTTGGTCCAGAGCAAATTTGTCTTCCTTCTCTCTATATGGCCATTCATGGGCTACCCTTTCAGCCACGGTCAAGTTCAGAACAGCCTGAGCCCCTGCCACTTGGGGGTTTGCAGACAAGAGGCTTGTTTGTCTCTCTGTTAAGAGGCTACTTCCTAGGAGACAAGGGACTGAAGACATTGTGTAATCTGTGGTAGGGACAGGCCTGATGCCTGCCTTTAGCTAGTTGCAGAGGCACCGGGGAAGAATAAGAGCATCTGTCTGGTTCCCCAGCTCCTCCTCCCCAGCCCTGTTGCTGGCTTTGGCATTCAGTCCACAGGTTCCTGTGGCTTTACAATAGGGAAGGGTGGGGGAGGCTGTTCCCTCCTCAAGTACCAAGTCAGGACAGCATACAGCCTCCCCTCATGGCACGCAGCTTACTAGCTGTACTCCAAAACTAGCTCGTGTTTATTACTGCATGGGGGGCTGGATGGCAGCTTCCTCGGGGATCTGGCAGACATCTCTTGCTTTCCATCTTCTATCCTGTCTGCGGTTGTGGCAAAAAGTAACCCCCCCCCCCACACACACACACACACAAAGAAGCAGCAGATTGAAGTGGGATGGGCAATGGCTGTGGTTACCTCCGGAACGGGAATGTTCACGGTTGGTCATATGAGATTTCTTCTGAGGCTCCGTGCAGGCCTAGAGGAGTGCGGAGGGCTGGAACATGAGGAGCAGGAGTGGGGGGCTGAGACATATGAGACATATATGAACCCCTCATTCAGGCTGGTGTAGGATGTGCTTAGAGATGGGTTAGGGGACTCCGGTAATTTATTCTTGTTCATCTGGAGCCCTCTAAAGGAAGGGTCAAGCACAAAACACAAGAAGGGGCCCGTGTGAGCTTTATGGCAGGCAGCTGCAGACAGGCCTGTGGTGCTCTGAGATTAATCAAGCCTCAGCTGACCCTGTGGCTGCCGGGTGCTCTCTCTGCTGACGTCCACTACAACAAAGCCAGGGAGAAGCTGCGTAGGGCCTGCTCTTTCCATCCATCCACTCACTTTGATCCGAGCCTTTACTGTAGGCACAAACCCTTTTTATACCTTAGGGGATGGAGCAAGAGGAGAAAGACGTGTCAGGCTTTACCTAGCATGACACTTGGAAAGAGCAGTTCTTTGCCTTGTTCTGGTCTGGGCTGATCTAGAGTCACTCTAGCTGGTACCTCTACAAAACTCAGAGCAAGGCAGACCCAAAAAGAGGAACATGGGATGTACTCATTCATATTTGGTTTCTAGCCATAAATAAAGGACATTGAGCTTATAATTCGCGATCCTAGAGAAGCTAAATTAGAAGGTGAATCCAAAGACAAACATATAGGCATCCTCCTGAATATTAACCTTCATCAGGCAATGAAAGGAGACAGAGACCCACATTGAAGCACCGGACAGAAATCTCAAGGTCCAAATCAGGAGCAGAAGGAGGGGGAGCACGAGCAAGGAACTCAGGACAGCGAGGGGTACACCCACACACTGAGACAATGGGGATGATCTTTCGGGAATTCACCAAGACCAGCTAGCCTGGGTCTGAAAAAGCATGGGATAAAACCGGACTTACATAGCAGACAATGAGGACTACTGAGAACTCAAGAACAATGGCAATGGGTTTTTGATCCTACTGCACATACTGGCTTTGGGGGAGCCTAGGCAGTTTGGATGCTCAACTTACTAAACCTGGATGGAGGTGGGGGTTCCTTGGACTTCCCACAGGTCAGGGAACCCTGATTGCTCTTCAAGCTGATGAGGGAGAGGGACTTGATCGGGGGAGGGGGAGGGAAATGGGAGGCGGTGGCGGGGAGGAGGCAGAAATCCTTAATAAATAAATAAATTAAAAAAAAAAACTCAGGGCAAGGAAGCAGATTTTCCCTGGTGGGTCAGTGGACACCTGGCAGGGCAGGGAAAACTTATGAAACCCACCCTGATGACACATGCACTTCTCTGTCCCGCAGTTGTCCTGTTGGGCCAGGGCTGCAGCCAGCTGGCCAGGCTACACTGGGATCTTTCAAGCCTCCCAGCTACAGAGCAGTCTCTGAGGCTTGGGGCTGCAAGAGGTGTTCAAGGTTCATGCCCCTACTTAGCTCTGTTGGACTTCATATAGAATCAGTGTAGCAGAGCCACTGGACAAACTTGCCTGGCATCCTGTACTGTATCTTTGGTTCTGTCACCTCCTGACTTCCCAGGTGGGCCACACATGGCTGACAAAGAGAGGTGCCTAAACCCAGGCACATGTTGGCAAGACTGTGGCTTGGTATCCTCTGTGGTGTGAGCAGCACTCCTTAGGACCCGGGAGCATCTGGCTTCACAGGTGCAGGTGGGCCCTGTAGAGTGTCTCCTCTGAAGGAGATACTGTTTGAGAGGAATGGCTATGAAGCCATGAGAAGGTAAATTAGTCAAAATGCCTTAATCCAGTAGCTAATCCACTGAGAGAAAATAGTGTTTCCTCTATGTCCCAAAGAGAGCTAATCCTCAGTAGAGATGAGGCCTGGGGCATGTGAAAACATCAGAGAAATCCTATATCCCTGAGATGATGTGAAACAGAGCTCAGACCCATGGCTCCAAGTGCCAAAAGCTTGTGTTGCTTTGCAGCAGACTGTGGGCTGAGTCAGGAATAGTTAGAGATTCTGAGGGTTTTCTGTAGATTCTTACGTTTTATGGGCCAGCTGTGTGTAAGCCTGGGTACTTCAGCATGTCAGACATCATCATAAGAGGGACCTCCTCCATTCCTTCCCTCCAAGTTCAGGCCTTGAAGCTTTAAGCCATCAGATCAGAGCTGAGGTTGGACAAGGAGGAACCCACAGATTCTTTGACTCTGGCTCTAATTTTGTATCCCCCATTTCCTGCTCTACTGAAGTTGGGGAGTTTCTCCCCAGGCTAGCCAGAGGAGGGCCACACTAGGGTAGGACGTTGTTAGGTCTCTGTCGCCCATATCCCTCCCGTGTCATCCCTTCAAGCTTGCCATATCCAGGGGTTAAGGTGAGTGAGTGCTGTTCATCAGGCAGGCAGACTCATCAACAAACTTGGGCTCTCTTGGGTCTCGGGGAACTGTGTTCTTGACACTTGCCCCACGCTCAGCACTCAACCTTTGTCCATCAAGCACTTTCTAAGTGCCACCTGTGTCTTGGAGCTTGTCTATGAACAAGACTTGTACAAAACCTAGCCCTCATGATTCGGACACTGGACGACTGGCAGGCTGCTTGAAGACTAGCATTGGCACCCTTAAGAGTTGAGAACCCCTCTGCAGCAAGTCATTAGATGTGGGCCATGACCGGTCTGGGAGGCAGACTGAGTTGTAGGAAAGATTGAACTCAAACCAGCAGCCTTTCCCCAGACTGCCCCTCCAGCCCCTAGTCACCTTGACACGTGACTGACCAGGGCACCATTAGCAAGGCAGGGCTTCCTATGTGCACATGTAGGCACACACATAGGGACGTGTACCAAGACATGAGGCTGGGGCTTGCTAGGGACAGAGCAGAGCTGGGACAGGCTGCATACTCAGTGTCCCTACTTTGATTTGATAGCTCACAAGACCTCACAGTGGAGAGAGATTCCCCCACTTACTGCATCTGTTTTAGATGCCGAGAATCTGAGCGGCGTCAAACCATACTACAGTGAGATTATTTCCACATTCTCTATCTTTAAAATCAAACCAAAGGAGCTAGATATGTGTAGCACGGTCCAGTGGCCAGCCCTAGAGCATTCCCCACACCTGCCACTTTTACCCAGAGTGGCGTACCAGGGGAACTGCACCCAAGAGCTGCTAGCACCCCTTAGCCTCTAATAAGTGAATCCTCTGTTTGGTGGGGGAAGAAGGAGGTTACTGGAGAACCCAAGACCCTCCAGAGAGATCTCCTTGGGGAGCGCAAATCAGCCACAGTCCTGGAAATCATTAAAAACAGCTTTCCATCGTGAGGGAGCTGTAAGAAGCCGCAGAGCACTGTGCACCCTCTCAGGACTGACCACAGGTACTGTCTTTGGGACTCCAGTGAGTCCCTTCTGTGTCCAGGCTTTCCCCACTATCCCAGAACTCAGCCAGGGCAAGAGCTGGGGCATCGTGTTGCCCACAGTGCACCCACCCTATTTACAGCCAACAGCAAGTGAATAAACACGAACTGTGGGTGGGTGAGGTTGCAGCAGCTCTGAAAGCTGCATTTTTACATACAGGGAAACTGAGTCAGGGAACTTAGCCAAGGCCAGTTGCAAGCTGATCAAGTTCAAATCTGAATACGAATCATCACAGTCTGGAGCCTGTTCCTTTGTCACAGCGAAAGCCAAAGCTCCTCGGTGGGAATTGCTGTGACATTTCCCAGGGGCTCACACCTCTTCTACAGCCACAGCATGCTGAAGGGGAGGAAGGCAGACCCCAAGCATGGACTGAAGTCCAGGAGGGAATGCTGGGAAAGAGGTTGGACTGGGTCTTTGGGAAGCAGTATTGAGCTACCACACAGGGCCACAAGTGCCATGTGAGTGTCACACGAAGGAATCTGAAGTCTTGGGTAGAAAAGGAATATGTCAGAAGCAGCAGGAATAATGGGAGTCAAGGGTGGCCTAAGAAAGGAAGTCATTAGGAAGCCGAGATGTGGCTGTCAGGGGACAGACAGGGGTAAACCCCACAGTAGGACAAGGTCCACAGTGCTGGCTGGATGTGATGTGCCCTGGTGCAGAAGGACCCCAATGGTGCATAGGTGGCCCCCTGAATCTGTCAGTAGTCCCTTGTCTACAGAGCCCTCATGTAAAGGCCATGCTCTGGCTACCTTGGTTGCTATAAAAACAGACAAGTACTACCTCCGCCCAACAATCCTGCATTTTCCTAGCCAGAGTGGATCCCTGTCTTGCCCCATCCTACTAGGAAAGATGCCCCAGACCCCAGCATTCCCTGCTGGACTAGTCGTGTCTCTCCCCCCCCCCCCCCCCCCCCC
>NW_004949131.1:3174392-3193191 GCF_000317375.1 Microtus ochrogaster
CCCCCCCCCGCTCAGGCAGAAGGCTTCCTAAGTGTGTGACTAGGTGTCAGCATTCCACTTTTGTCTGGTCACCTGGCCTAGCACCCTGTCTATTGTGTGTTTCCTCCTTTCCAACTCATGGAACAAGCCAAGAAGGTCCCTCCTCCCTGGAATCCGCTGTCTCCCCAGAGGCCCAGGAATCTACTTGGAATAAGACCTGGGCATAGGGAAGTGCACTGGCCAGGGTGAGCAGCAGCTGCTGGGAGAAAGGACCTCAGGGCCGAATGAGAGTAGGGTAACCAAGGGAAGCCCTTCTAAGAGTCTAGCCATGTGTCTAAGAAGCATAGCTAGAGTGGCTGGCCTGCCACGTGCCTAATAACTCACTTCTTCCTTCCTGCTAAGATGTCACTCACCATCAGTGATGGTGGAGCAGTTTTGCTAAAACTTAGCCCTTCCAGACTTGTGCTGGTTACAGCAGTGTCTAGAAGCCCTCAGGAGCCAGAGTCCCTTGTGCTGCGTAGGCACTGGGCAAGTGTGTGGTAATGCGGCTGTCGGATATCCTGAGTGGGTCAGAAGGACCCTGTGAGTGTCTTGTGGTCCTTCAGGCTCCAACTTCCACAAGAGAGGCCTTTTGCATAGCTGCTGGTGACAGTGGCTGTGGGAGAGAGTAGCTGCTGAGGTTTGTGGCTCTGAACATGGGCCCTACTACAGAGGAGTGTCATCTACTCCTCTGCTTGTGAGACCGAGTGGCTAGGTCTTTGCCCAGAGTTCACTCAGCAACCATCAGCCTGCACAATGGTCACAGCACCACATCGTCTTTCTGATAGTACCTGTTAAGACCTGTGTTTCAGTGACACAGCAGCAGAAGTGGAGGCTTCCTCTTTCCCTTTCCTTTCAGGCTGCAGGTGCTGGGATCCCTATTCTAACTTCTTTCTTTCTTTTTTTGGGGGGAGGGCATGGTTCAAGACAGGATTTTTCTGTGTAGCCTTGGCTATCCTGGAACTCACGCTGTAGACCAGTTGGCCTCAAACTCACAGAGATCCACCTGCCCCTGCCTCCCTAGTGCTGGGATTGAAGGTTGCGCCCCCAGCGCTGGCATAACTTCATTATTTGTATTGTATATCGCTTTCTCCCCAACCACACTGAACTCCTGACAGCTTCCCAGGTGTCACTTGGCCTTCCACTCATCTTATACTTGAGAAGCACTACAATCTACCTGGCTTGTAACATTTCACCACAGTTTTCTATTGGAGATGGCACCACCCCCCCCCCCCCCAGCACTGGCAGCTGTGGCCTGAGCCCAGAGCAGGTGAGCTGTATCAGGGGCACTGTCCCAGTGGGTCAGACAAACACCGTGCTCTGCTTTCTTACCTTATTCCAAACACAAAGTGAAAAGTAGGATAAAAGAAGAAATAAACAAGAATTAAGAAGAAAGAGTTGTAGAAAGATGCGGGGCAATCCCACCTCAAGAGAAAACCAGGCCAGAGAGGGAAACCCAGGGAGAGAGTATGTGGCTGTCATGGTCTCTCTTCTGCTCCGAGCTGTGGCAACCAGGCAAGTTGTACCTAATCTTTTTCCACTTTTCACCTTTTCTGAGGGTTCTGGACTTTATCACCTCCTTTCAGTACTCAGAGAACTCTTTTCTGGAATACGAAGAGCCTGTGAGTGCTCTGTAGCCCTCACGAGGCCCTGTAAACTTGCCCTGGCTTCCTGTGGTTCTCTCACATACCTGAATCCCAGTCACAACAGTCAGAGAAGCCAAGACTGTCTCCTCAGCCACCTCAGCTCAGATACCCGAGCTCAGGTTCAGTCCCATGCAGGGCATCTGATATGGCTGTATGGGCTGGTAGTCCTGTTGAGAACAATGCAGGAGCTGGATTCAGCTGTTTGGGATCCTAGCAGCCTTCAGCAAATGCCCCATAGCTACTGCCAGTACAGAAAGGCATCTGTGAGAACGACCCTGGTGCTGTGTTCCTCTGACATTTGGGGTGGGGAGCCCAGGTGCCAGACATCTCGGGCTTGGCATTTGGTTCAGCTGTTTTGAGAATTGCCATAGTTCTTGGGGACTAAATATGAAGGCTGTCACTTTAAAGTCGGTTCCTTTTTTACTGTTTAGAAAGCCCTTCAGGGTGTCACATTAATGTTTACTATCCTTGAACTGTGAGAGAAGACGCACTTGCCCCGTGGCCCTAGCCAGAGACATCACTGTCTCCCCTCCCCTTGCAGGAAAACCAGAATGGAAATAGAATACAATGTTGAGCCAATCCTAGGAGGATTTTCCTCCAGAAGCCCAGGATGAGTCAGACTGAAAGTCCCACCCGGTAGCCCAGCTTTAGATCCTCATCTGCTGCCCAGAGCCAGGGGCTGGCCCAGCCGCTCCTCACTGTGCTCTGGTCTCCAACACCTTAATACTTTCCTCCCGTTAGTTCCTATGGGTCGGGCAGTCCCTCCCTGGCAGTGTCCTGAGCCTTGACAGGGTCCTTGGCCCTGCTAGACTGGATTCTCCTTTCCTACACCAGGGGCTTGTGGATTCACTGCCCTCCCATCCTCAGAAACACTTATGCTGCAGCCCTCTGTGCCACTTCTCAGACCACTGCAGGCCTCACACTCTCTCGCGCTCTCTTCTCCGCTAACCTGAGTCTTGCCTCACCCTTCAGAGCACTGTCTGATTTTGTCTCCTTTCCTCTAGGGCTTCCCTTTCTGCAGTCTGAGCCCCCACATCCCATCCTTGACTCGACCTTGCCTCCCCACAGCTCTGCAGCGCCCTTCCAGACTGTTCCTAGGCAGCAGCCAGTGTCTCCCAGCCCTTTCCTGCTACTCTGAGGTGAAGATAAAGCTCTGCAGGGGGCTGTGGGACCCGAGACCCTGACTCCTTGGTCTGCAGTGCTCTGTAGCCTCCTGTGGTTGTCTCTCTTGCCAGTGAGTTCCCCTCAACTCCTGCCTGCCCTGCCTCATTTCCTCGGCACAACCCCTGACTAGTGTAAAGCTTCCCATTTGCCTCCTTAACCCAGTGGGCACCTGTTTGCCCACTGACTCCTGGATAAGATTGTCCCTATAACATTGCCTCTTTTTTCATTTATTTATTTATTTATTTATTTATTTATTTATTTATTTATTTATTTATTTATACAAGGTTTCTTTATGTAACCCTGGCTGTCCTGGAAAACTTGTTCTGTAGACCAGGCTGGCTTCAAACTCACAGAGATCTACCTGTCTCTGACTCCCGAGTGCTAGGATTAAAGGTGTACACCACCACCACTCGGCTCCTTTATTTTTTTTTTCAAAGATTCATATTTTTTTTTATTGAGCTCTACATTTTTCTCTGTTCCCCTCCCTATCTCTCCCCTTCCCCCATTAACCTTCCCCCAAGGTCCCCATGCTCCCAATTTACTCAGGAGATCTTGTCTTTTTCTACTTCCCATGTAGATTAGATCTTTGTAAGTCTCTCTTAGGATCCTCATTGTTGTAGCTTCATTGTTTTTTCTGTATTTCTTGTTTTTAAGTAACCTCATTTTGACTATCATATCGATAGTACTACTACTTTACTTAATCTGGCTTTTTTGTATTGTGTGTCATGTAGATGAGGAATGGGCACGTTACCCGTGTGTGGAGGACAAAGGAAGTTCATTCTCTCTTGTACCAAATGGACTTTGGGAAGTCCGTTCTCTCTTTGTACCTTGTTTTTGAAACAGGGTTTCCTGTTTCTGTCATGCTGCTTACTCCAGACTAGATTCCCAAAAATTCTGTCTCTGCCTCTTACCTCATCATAGGAATGCTGGGACTCTAAGATGCAAGCCATTGCTTCTGGCTTCTTAATGTGGGTTTGGGGAAATCAAACTCAAGTTGTCAACTTTTGTAGCAAGTGCTTTTACTTACTGAGTCACCTCACTGACCCATTTACTTTAGCTTTCTAATGAACTGGTTTAAAAACTCATTCTGTCTTCTTCAGTTTTGGCTATTTGTAACTCTTTTGGCTATTTGTAACTCATATAGAGTATGAACTCACCTGTACAAAACGCCTAAGTTTTTTTTTGAGGTGACCCTACATGTGTAGATTGCTTTTTAGAGATTTTTCCATGTATATCATAAGTTTTATTATTTTATGTTGAGAGCTTACTTATCTTTAACTGTATTAAAGTTGATATTATATTTGAAAGTGTTACACATTAAGATTTTTATTTTCTTTTTGTTGCTTGTTAAATAAAATATCCAATTTACTTTGCTGAAATCACCTAATAATTGGTCTGAACATTCCTTTGACTTTGCTAGTTGTATCATTTTTGAATGATCATTTTATCTGTTCTTTGATAGTCTTTACACTTCCTCTTTGTTTTTCTAAAGGAACTAGAACCTTCAGTATAGTGTTGAATGAACCAGTGGTAGTGATCATTCTTTTTTTGTTTTGTTTTTTGAGATAGGGTCTCTGTTGCTTTGGAGCCTGTCCTGGAGCTAGCTCTTGTAGACCAGGCTGGCCTTGAACTCACAGAGATCTGCCTGCCTCTCCCTCCTGAGTGCTGGGATTAAAGGCATATGCCACCACTGCCCGGCAGTAGTGATCATTATTAACATATTCTCCCATCACTAAACATGATGTTTGCTATAGGATTTTTATTCTTGATGAGACTTAGCACATTCATTTGATTACTGGTTTTCTAGGTTGTTACTGTAGTGTAATGTTGACTTTTATGGGTTGTTTTGTTTTGTTTTTGTCTTGTTGTTGTTCAAGATAGGTTTTTTTCTGTGTAGCCTTGGCTGTCCTGGAACTCATTCTGTAGACCAGACTTTTAGGTTTTTATTTTTTTTTATTTATTTTTTTAAGGTTTATTTATTTATTATGTATACAACATTCCTTTCATGTATGCTCACATGCCAGAAGAGGGCACCAGATCTCATTATAGATGGTTGTCAGCCACCATGTGGTTGCTGGGAATTGAACTCAGGACCTTTGGAAGAACAGTCAGTGCTCTTAACCTCAGCCATCTTTCCAGCCCTCTTTTAGGTTTTTAATATACCTTTTTGAGATGTCTCACAGTGTAGTACAGACTGGTCTAGAAGTTGCAGTGACCTTCCACCTCAGCCTCAGGAGCACTGGTTTTACAGGCTCAAGCTCCATGCCTGGCTTAGGGAATTGTAAATTGTATTGATATTAAACCATCATTGATGTATTGCCCACTTCAGTTTATAAACCATCAAGATTTTTTGTTCCTGTGATTATATATAAAATTGTCCTAGAGTGCCCTTCCCTTAAATGTACTTGTTATATTTTTCTAATTTGTATAAAAACAATTTAGGCAAGGCATCATGGCACATGCCTTTACTCCCTGAGCATGGAGGAGGCAGGGGCAGGTAGATCTCTGTAAGTCTGAGACCAGCCTGGTCTACATAATGAGTTCCAGGCTAACCAGGACCCTGCCTCAAAGTAAACAAGCAAACAAATAAATGGGACATAGTCCGTTTTAATTCTGTGGAAGAATGTGCTTGCTAGCTCTCTAATGGTTTGCTATGCACACATACTTAATCCCCATTACCCTGCTGGTGACAGCTTTGTCTCTGTGATTCTACTGATACTTCATTTAATAGCTTGAAACTGTGGCTATAGATACAAAGACATATACAAATTTGGAAATGCTGTATCTTTATAATTTGAGCTCTTGTCACTCTGAAATATCCTATTATAAATGGCACTTCTCACTTTATGCCAAGCTTTTATTTAGTTTTTTTTTTGAAATAAGGTCTTTCTATGTAGTCCTTCTGGCTACCCTGAAACTCACTCTATAGACCAGACCAGGCTGCCTTCAAAAATCACAGAGGGGGGCTGGAGAGATGGCTCAGAGGTTAAGGACACTGACTGTTCTTCCAGAGGTCCTGAGTTCAATTCCCAGCAACCACATGGTGACTAACAACCATCTACAATGATATCTGGTGCCCTCTTCTGGCATGCAGTCATACATGGAGGCAGAACACTGTATTGGATACATAATAAATTAAAAAAAAATAATCACAGAGGTTCTCCTGTCTCTGCCTTCCAAGTGCTGGAGTGCTGGGTTTAAGGAGTACATTATTTTTTCTTTTAAACTTTGTTTTTGAGACTTAGTATCTATCACTCTGTAAACTTGGCCTGGAACTCATGTATTCTATAGTAGCTTCAAACTCAAAGCCTTCCAAGTGAAATACCATACTAAGTTGCTTTCAATCTTTTTGAGTATTTTATATGTAGTCCTTAAATATCATGTTTCTGATAATTTTTCAATTTTAATAGGAATATCTGATCTATGTACATTTAATGCTGTTGATGCTGTATTTGGATTTTTAAAAAATTATGTATCTAAGTATTTTGCCTGCATATATATCTGTGTACCACCCATGCCTGGTATCTGAGGAGACCAGAAGAGGGTGTCTGATGCCCTGGAACTGGAGTTACAATGTTTGTAAACCACCATGTAGATGCTGGAACTGAACCCAGGTCTTCTGTGAAAGCAACCAGTGTTCTTAACCACTAAGCTGTATCTCCAGCCTCTATATTTATATTTGTTTATTTTGACACGTTTCCTTTTCCTTTCTAGCCTCCTTTGTTTTTTTTATTGCCTCCTCCTTACTTGATATTGTTCCATTCATTGTTTTCATTCCTGTAAGAGGTTTTATCCTCCTTTAACCTAAAGATCACATCATTAAACTGTACCCTTTCAATGTTCATTAATTGGTACTTTTGATCTTTTTCCTAGATAATGTCCAAGGACTTTAATGTGTCATTGTCTGCCTTCATTGCTATGAGCAGATTTTTTTCTTTTTGCTATTTCTAGATTTTAAATACAAAACATCTTGTTTTAGGTAGTCCATACATTGTCATTGGTGTTTTCATTCCTGAATCTCTAACTTTTCTTTTGGGCATTTCCTCCCTGCCATTAAGAACTTCCTTTAGATGCCGGGTGGTGGTGGCACAGGCCTTTAGTCCCAGCACTCAGGAGACAGAGGCAGAGGCAGAGACAGGCGGATCTCTGTGATTTCGAGGCCAGCCTGATCTACAAGAACTACAAGAGCTAGTTCCAGGACAGGACAGGCACCAAAAGCTACAGAGAAAACCCTGTCTCAAAAATCAAAAAAAAAAAAGAACTTCCTTTAGCTTAACCTGGATCAAATTTCGTCTTTTCTTTCTCTACTTTATTCCTGAAGATTTTTGTTCAGTTCTAGATTGGTGGTAACTTGTTCCTTTCATAGCCTAAAAATATCATTTTACTATCCTCTCTCTCTCTCTCTCTCTCTCTCTCTCTCTCTCTCTCTCTCTCTCTCTGTCTGTCTGTCTGTGTTTGCTTTTTGTATTTGGCTTATTTTTTTCTTCCATTGTTTCTGTGGAGCTTAGAACCTAATTATTGTTATTTGTTTGCAAGTAATTTTTGGTTTCTTTTTTGTTTTGTTTTTTTTTCTGACTGCTTCTAAGATTTTTTTTTTCCTTGGGTTTTTAGTAATGTTTCTAAATACCTTGACATTTTGGTTCTCACTTGAAGACATATATGGACTTCAAATCAGTCATTTAAATCAGTCACGTAACATTGTTAATTGATTTTTTTAACGTTCTATTGACTTAGTATCAATATCTATTATCTCTTCACCTCATATCCACTTAGTAAACATTAAACATATGGTGGATCTTTTTCTCGCTCTCTCTCTTTTACCATCTTCTATAAAATTATCCTTTTGTGTTGATTTCTCCTGACTTGATTCTGGATTTTTCTTATGACCTAACTTCCATTCTACTTAATTCAGTTGTGTTTTGCCACCTGTTTGAACAGGTTATTTTTAAGTTTGTCTGATAGTCCTTGAGAGCTTTTGTCTTCTGTTTGTTTATTTTACTAGTTTTCATTTGCATTGTCTTATCTCCTCTTATTCCTGACTACTTTTGATTTGAAAAATGATTTGTAGAAAGTATTTTGAGGCCTGGGATAGCAATGAATACCTACAAAGAGTAATTTTAATTTTTTGTGAGATCCTTGGGCACTAGCAGGTTCATCATTTTCATCCAGTCTTTGAAGTTTAAAATTTTGTATCAAATTTATATATAGATTATTCAGATGACTTGAAGCTAGGCTGTTACACCTGTAAGAACTGTGGTAATTTCAGTTTACCCTTCTGTCTAGAATGCAAACCTTGCAAGTCTTATGGGGCAACAACTCATACACTGTTATTCTGTGCTTCAGGAGTTGGCAAGCATTTTCTCTGGAGGGCCATGGAGTATGTAATTTTATTAGAGTTTTAAGCCATCTCTGCCACTGTTGAACAAAACAGCTGTAGCTACTTCATTAATAATAAGTTTATTCTGATAAAGATTTGTAAACGTACTGTACTGTAACTGCCAACTCTAGATGTTCACAGTTCTGCTCAGACTCCACCTGAACCTGCAGTGATCACTAGGAAATTCTGGGCCTTTTTTATGCCACTTAGCTGTCCAGTATCTTTAGTATGAGTTTCTGGACATGTAAAAAACATTTTATCTTTCTAGAGAGATTGTCTTTATAGGATTAAAGCTGCCGAATTTCTTATAATGATGAAAACAACATGTAACCTTCAATGTTAGTGTGGTATGGCTCTGGAGCGAATGAAATGTGGCACCTGTCACAACATAAGTTAGTTTCAAGTTTTAATTGGCTTGAAGCTATTTAGTGCACAGCTTAGATTAAAAGAAGACATGAAAATTCTTAACACCCAGGGCTGGAAATGTATGTTCATGTTTCAGTGTTCTTGATAGAATTCTTTTAACTTAATTTGTTTTTTTATGATATCTTATTTAAATATTCTATGCCTGTTCAGACCTATCATTCTCATGATGTGATGGAAGGACATTTGTTATCCAAAGTGATCAACATAAAACTGACATAATTAGTTTACCTTCTAAAATGAATTTTCTCTGCAGGGAAAGGGGCGTATAAATCGTGGAAACTATCCAAGTCCATCCTCTCCTGTTATAGTCCGATTGCCTTCCATGTCTGATGTCCCTGAAGAGACCATGACTAGTGAAACAGCCATGGAGACTGACATCACAGAACAGCAGCAAGCAGCAATGCAGCAGGAGGAAAAAGTGCTGACTGAGCAAATTGAGAATTTACAGAAAGAGAAGTAAGTGTCCAGAGGAAAGGAGATACCAGTTGTCTTTTGTGATTCCTTCCCCCCTTTATTTTTTCCTTATTCATTATCTTCTGTGTCAAGCACTATGTCAGGTGGTCCAAAGGACATGGAGTTGTCAGATTCTTATTACCTATACTCAGGGTAAGTGTGGAAATTCATGAGATAGGAATCTTGATGCAGTAGGAATAGGAGGGTAAACATCCACAGTATATGCTTTCTTAGTCCATATTCCAAAGGCATGAACAATGGAGAGCCAAGATGAGGTGTCACATCTTGACAGGTCAGGGACCAACCTGCAGAACCAGATGTGCTTCACAAAAGGAAGAGCAAGAGTCCTTGGCTAAGACAAAGTTCTCTCCAAGTGTAAGCATTAGTTGGAGTTACATAAAGGAATAATAACAAGTGTTATTATTTAAAAATCACTATGACCATGGGCCCAACAACTAGATAGAATAATAAGGCAGCACCTGTACTGTGTTCTGGGGTACTAGGGAGAGAAACCTGTTGTGATTTCAAAGAGAAAGTTAAGAAATTCTATTACCTTCATCACTCTGTCAAGACTGGGTTGACATTACCCCTTAGGGATTAACATCCCATGGTTCTCCCTGAAGGCACTACGTACTAGTTATGATTGACATAGATTACTCAAATTCTAAAGGTTTCCTTGAGTCCCTATAGCTTACCTCTTAAGTCTGAGAACTTGATTCATGAAGAATCAAGAAGCTTTAATGTCAGGATTGATTCTGGAATTTAGGGCAACTGAAAAGCAGCTAGGGTTCAGCTGTGGAAAAAGCATTAGCTACAAACCCGGCTCTAAAAAGATGACCTACCTCAGCTCTGATGAACATAGAATTATAGAGGGGTAAATAGGAAATGGTTAGGAAAGATAAAGTGCAAAGGATAAGCATACATCTCAAACCTGTGACTGCACATGAAAGTAGTGAGCTCCTGGCAAGGTTGTGTTTAAAAGGGTAGTTTGTGTGTCTTGTTGATTTCTCAAGGAAGGCCTTACACCCTCTGAAGAACGGATGGGGAATGGGAAGGGGGAAGAGGGTGACAGGAGAAGGGGAAGGAGGGAAAACTGGGGTTGGTATGAAAACGAAAAGTAAATTTTCTTAATTAAAAAAAAGAGAAAGATGATCTCAGAATTTCAGGCAATTTTAAAGTAGAAATAAGGCTAAGAAGGGTCTGACAAGAGAAGACTGGATTTAAAGAGAAAGAATTAGGTTCAGAGCTGGCTTATTACTAGGGATCTACAAGCTGTGTTTTCTGGATGAAGAAGCTGAGGTCCAGAGAGAGAACAGGTCTTGCTGATATATCATGAATAAATTTAGAATCTTCAATTCCTAGTTTTCAGTACAAAGTTCGTCTCAGAACGTCTCAGTTACAGCAACCTACATCAGCCCACCCACCCCTAGCTCCATCATTGCTGTGATCTTGTGCTTTCATCCATCTCTTGCTTTGCATATAAATAAATACTCTTCATCACCTTAGTGGGACAGTAAGAAATGTCTTTGTCATTTAACTTTTGCTTTAATAAAGTCTTTCTGTCATCTTTTTTCTGCTCCCTATCATGTTAATGGGTTTGTTGATTGTATCTCATAGGGAAGAACTAACTTTTGAGATGCTCGTATTGGAACCTCGTGCCTCTGATGACGAAACCCTTGAGTCTGAGGCTTCTATTGGGACTGCTGATAGCTCAGAAAATTTGAACATGGATTCTGAAGGTACCACTTTTGAGAGAGCTGATAAATGAATATGTTATACTAGAGACATAATTTGTTTTGTAAAGAAGGAATAAGAATTCTCAAGCTAGGCTGGAAGAGTGTCTCAGTGGTTAGGAACACTCATGTTCAGAGGAACTGGGTTCAATTCCCAGCACCCACATGGTGGTTACAGCTTGTAACTCCAGTCCCAGGAAATCTGATGCCCTTTTCTGGCCTCTGAGGATACCAGGCACTTGGTGCACATGCAGGCAAAGTATCCACACACATAAAAATATATAAATTTTTTTTAAAATTTAATAGTTAAAAAAAATCCCCAAGCTAGGTGCGGTGGCACACATCTTTAATCCAGGAGGCAGAAGCAGGTGGATTTCAAGGCCAGCCTGGTCCAGGACAGACAGAAATATTATGGATAAGCCCTATCTTACAAAATAAACCAAAACAAATTCCCAAGCTAAGTAGTTTGTTTTACAAATCCACTGATTTCACATGAAAATACGACAGATTACTAAGGAATCACAGGTCTTTGTGATGCTTCCTCATAATTGTTCATTAGACTCACAAATGGTCATTGTAATGCAGTTAGTAACTTAATTTTGGTAACTTACCGTAGAGGGTTGGGGAAAGCCAGTAATCACAGTGCATATCCATCTCATGGTCATTTTGCAAGAATGAGTGCCAAAACTGTCCCCTGCTATGAGGTGGAACTGTCACACCAGAGGTGTTTGACTAGGTGCTGTATCTCAGGGAGACAGAGGCTTTGGAATGATGGTGACTGTTCTAGGTCTCTGCTGGCCTTATACTCAGACATACCATACTTCCCTGGGACTTAGTGTAAAGTATTTGTGGAACTGGATGGAGAGGATTTGTTGATCTATTTGTTTGTGAACAAGTTCTCACTCTGTAGTTCTTGGCTGGCCTGGAACTCACAGAAATCCATCTGCCTCTGCCTTCCAAGCTCTGGGATTAAAGGTATGCACCACCAGGCCCAACTCTAGAGCTTTTTGCCATTTCTGCAATGTAGATCATCTCGACCCTCACAGCTTTGACAAATTCATTTTTACTTGTGAGCACTGGCTTCTGTTCATTATCTGATATTTAAGAGACATTGTCACAACTTTGTCTTCTGTGTCTCCATTAGAGAGAAGCTTAGCCCTTAGCTCCCTGAGAGCAGCTGCCAAGTCTGAGCCTTCAAGCAAGTTGCGAAAACAGCTAAGAAAGCAGCCAGACTCTGTGGACTCAGTCAACTCCTGCGTCTCTTCCTGTTTATCTAACACTACATCATCTCATGGCACTAGAAAGCGATTTCAGATTTATTCCAAGTCTCCATTTTACCGAGCTGCCTCAGCTTGTGAGGCCCTGGGTACGGAAGGACCACTAGGCCAAGCCAAATCCCTGGAAGACAGGCCTCAGTTCATCAGCAGAGGAACCTTCAACCCTGAAAAGGGCAAACAAAAACTAAAGAATGTGAAAAATTCACCTCAGAAAACCAAAGAGACCCCAGAGGGGACAGTCGCATCTGGCCGAAAGAAAACTGTGGACCCAGACTGCAGCTCAGCACAGCAGCTACCACCTTTTGGAAATAATGAGTTTATGGTCTGAATGACAAATGTGTCCCTATGTGGCTAGAGTGGTAAACACATCTCATCTCTGGGGCCTCTTCTGGTCACTTTGTCCATAACAGTCCTAATGGTCCTGCCTCTTGTTCCAGCACTTTGTGTGCTGGATCGCTGGGCTTCCTGCAGAAGTGGCCTCTTTGAAGGTTGCTAGGGATGGGCCAGCTGTGCCTTGGCTGCTGTCTTTGATTTGAGATTCCACTAAACAAAGCCACCTAGGACCTGGGGATTTTGGTCAGCAGTTGTTGCCTCTCCTGCAGTACTCTTCCCTTCCCAACAGATACTTGTTGAACTAGGAGGCTATTGTGATCCTGAGGAATACTCTCATTTCTAGCTTTTGAAGAAAATATACAAAACTCTCTTAACCATGAAAGCAAAAGCTTTTGAGTTTGTATTGGGATAGTTAGGAGCTGTGGTAGAATATATTTTCCCCCAAGGATTTATAAGAAGAAAGTCCAAGCCCTCTATTTTAAGTTTAATTTAAAAATACTCCATGTTATATTTTGGAAACATAAACTATGATTTCCATTAAGCCATCAGAGCATGTCTCAGTTATCTGGTCATACAGTGAAGAGACCATGCTTTGTGTTTTGTTGATATCATAGTAATCAGTACTGGTTTAACTCCTGGCTAGTTCCTGCCAGCTATGTTGCATGGGATAAAGTTCTGGTAGCCATACTGTCATGATAGACCTGATTATCAGGTCAGAGTCCTCTAGTCTTTTGTTTGGTTTCTATGTCACAGACACATTTAGGTAACCCCTAAATGTGAAGGCTTCATCCTGATTGATCCAGGCTTTTTTGTTGTTGTATAGACTAAACTGAAGACTGTATCCGAGCCTATTCACTTGCTGGTGGAATACCACCATAGACTCAGACAAATAATGTGACCATGTAATCATTTTTCTACAAGTACTCACAACATTGCATGAGTGTTATAGAAATCTGCCAAAAGAAATTTAGAAAGTTTTAATATGATCTATTTAACTTTCATCTTCTTTTTTTTCTCAGACCATCAGTATTAGATGAAAAAAATCAAGGACTACTTGAAGCTATTTTTGTTAATATACTTGTTCCTGAAGTTTACTGTAAATACACATGTATAGTATGCCTAGTTCTTTTTAACTTTGTGCTTCCCCCTTTTTCCCATGGAGTTTCTTCCTACAGATGAGAGGCCATTGGACAGGTGGTGAGAACCACTCACCTCTGGGTTGAGAGAAAAGTAAGGGCATCTTCTTCATCACTGGTGGTCTCTATGTTATAATTTCTGAAACATCATGTACTAGCATTTGTGGGAGTAGAAATCTTTTTTGCTATTTATAATGTATGTGAAATGAAACATGATGCCCTTTCTTAAGTATGTGAAAATGTTTATTTTTAAAGTAACTAAATACATTTTGTCTTAACTACCATATGCACTGTTACAAAAAGAGCCTTTACCACCTATAACCTGAATTTCGGTTTTCTTCATTTTCTTTGGTTTGAAGTCATAAGAATAATAAGTCTTTTGTTAAGGCAGGGTCTCTCCTCTTGCACAACACTGAACCTCATGCCCCTGCTTCAGTGGTCATTGGCCAGCTCTAGAGATGAGACTTGTAGCATCATTCTGCACAGCAACTCATGGTAGCAGGTGTCTTCCCTCTCCCTGTATATAGTTCATCATCGAAACACATGAAGGAAGCTTTGAAACTCTCCCCAATGATGGTGGTCAACCAGTAAATGTTAAGTTTTATATCCCACAAACATTAACAACAAGAATGTTGGCTATTGTCCTAAAGGAACCCAGCATGACTGTGTCAAGGTGGGGTAACTATTTTGGGCCTTACACAGTCTATTTTAGCACTGGGGAGAGCAGCTACTGCTGGGTGTTAACTGTTGCTCTCCACTTTGGTCAAAATGTTACTTAAATTTTTTTTTTAAGCTGTTGAACAGTTTTCCCTTGTTTCAGAGGAATGGTCTGGGGAAACTTAACACTTGACATACATTCTCCCACCTAAATTTTCAGTTTTTTGTTTGTCTTGTTTTTCTATAAGGTAAATTTGGGGCTGAGAAAAAACTGTCTACATAGGTCACTTTGTAGGAACTAGGTAATCGATATTAAAAGACTTTATAATTTTTCTCAGGGACCTAAATCCTGAATTTGAATAAAGTTAAATAAAAACTTTTTTTTCAGTTGCTAGATTTGTAAATTTCCAATCATTTAACAAGCTGCCAGGATGCGCTGGGGGAAATCCACACAATCATAAGAATGTCTCAGCAAGTATAGGCCTTCTCTGAGGAAAAGAATGCTATTGTTCTTGCTGGTCAGCAGGCACTATTGGTCTGATAGAGATGAAGCCATAACTCAATACTGTCAGAACCAAATGTTCTACTCCCGTCAGTTCTTATCAGGGTCTCTGCATCACCACAAAGTGACAATGTATTGCAGTCACTCATGATACAGTCTGCATCAGGTTCACAGTTCTCTGTTGCTTTCTGCCTTGCTGCTTTTCTTCACTCAGAATGCATCAAAAGAATCTCTATGGCAGCAGCAGAGTGGCTTACATGTGGAGCCCGTGTTCCCAACTTCAGAGCATTCTAGTCACGTCTAGCCCTCAATAACATCTATATTTTCTTTTCTACCCACTCATTAATATATGTTTGTAGCTGTGTATCATAGAAAATGTAGCAGAAACAAATTCATTCTGCATTACAGATTGAAGATACTACAGCAAATGCAGGCAGAATTCAGGGAGGCAACATGCTTAGTTTGCACATAGTTTGTACTTCCTGCCATTTAGATATATATGGCCACGCTGGGCTATTGAAACATAAAGGGAGATATGACCCTCTTTTCTCTGAGTATTGCTAGGAGGGACAAAAAGATGTGAGTTCAGGGCACAGGTCACTAGGGCCAACTCTCAGGCTTTGGAAATCTGCTGTGACTCTTAACCTTGCATAGGATGTGAAGATATTATGTGTTGTACAGTCAAAGATAGGGCCAGAGCAGTATGCTGACATGTGATCCGTGGAGGTTGTATTGTCCCATCTCTGCCTGTGAGCTCTGTGTTTTCATCTGTAACTGATAAGCTAGAGAGAAGAAAGGATTCTCAGGAGGTGTGTGAAGCTGAGAGAGTTGTAACTATAGAAAGAAGTTGTCCAGCTGGTTTTCTCGCCCACTCTTAAGTCTTGGTGGGGAATGGACCTGCATTCTTCTGTATTGAATGGTGTGTTATATGCACCCACACACTTGTGATAACTTCCCAGCACTGTGTCCCAACACCATGCTGGCCTTAGTAGTAAAATTTTTAGTCATTTGTAGGAGACCCAACTTTCTATGTCCTTAGACCATGTTTCTCTGGAACATTCCCATACTTGATTTGGTATTGACTGGGTAATCTCCAGTGTATTAGATCTTATTAATCTCTTGGTTTAAACTTCAAAAAAGCTCTACCAATGGGCCTGTTGCCTTGTACCCATCCATTCTTAATGCCTCTTTATCAGCCCTCTTAGGTCATATAAGAGTTGCACCTCTTGAATAAAGTATTTGTATTTGCTATGGGAAAGGTGTGGACTACAGATTAGTATTATATTATTTTAATGAATTTAAAATAATTTATAAGTATGGTGAGTGTAAATTTTTAAAATACTGTATATTATAAAAGGACATATCCTGTGAAATATGCCACTTTACTGTTTAACAATTCTATTAGAATGATTTATCTCATTCACAGAACTGATTACATTCCTGATGCAATCAGCAGCACTTTGTAGTTTTTCTTTCTTTTTTTTTTGTTTTTTTTTTTGTTTTTTTTGTTTTTTTTTTGGAGGGGGCAAGACATTTGTATGAAGTGCAGTATGCGTCACTCAGAATATGCACTGTATGGCCACACAAAAGCAGCTTGCTGAACAAATCACTCCATGGCTCATTAAAGAACAAAGCTTCCAGAAATGGAATATGTGTGGTTTGTTTTCTGGCTCCCAATCAGATTCATAACCCAAAGGAACAACACTGATTTCTTATACTGATAAAGTTAAAAGAAAGGACCCAGTTCCCAGTTGATAAGTGCAGAAGTGACTTCTGTTAGAACTCAGCTGAATTCAAAGGAGGAGCAAAGCCAAGGTACTGGTCTGCTGTCAAGACAGTTGAGAGGGAATACCAAGATGGAAGATTAAAGGCATCTAACGCTCACTTTCTGTGAAGAAAAAAATGTATAGCTGCATTTTGAGGTGAACAATAGTTAAAATCAGAACCAGCCAGGCGGTGGTAGTACAGCACTTGGGTGGCAGAGGCAGGCGGATCTTTGTGGGTTCGAGGGCAGCCTGGTCTACAGAGTGAGTTCCATAACAGCCAAGGCTGTTACACAAAGAAACCCTGTCTTGAAAAAGCAGGGAGAAAAAAAAAACCTAAACTGAAAACATCAGAACCTTGTGAGACTCAGAGACCTGAGACAAAGTCATGGCAAGAGAAACAAAATATCCTGGCACCTGCAACTCTCACCCCATAATGGGGAGGGCGGGCCTTGGACTTCCCACAAGGCAGGCCACCCTGACTTCTCTTAGGACTGGAGGGCGAGGGGGAGGGGGAGGGGAAGGGAAAAGGGAGAATGGGAGGAGGTGGAAATGTTAAATAAATTTTTTTTCCTTTTTTTTTTCTTTCTTTTTTTTTTATTAAGAAAGAAAAAAAAAATTTCCGCCTCCTCCCAGCCTCCCACTCCTCCCACTCTCCCTCCTCCCAACCTCCCCCCCTCCTCTCTCCCTCCCTCTCGAGTCTGAAGAGCAGTCAGGGTTCCCTGCCCTGTGGAAAGTCCGAAGTCCTCCCCCCTCCATCCTGGTCTAGGAAGGTGAACATCCAAACTGGCTAGGCCCCCACAAAGCCAGAACAAGAAGTAGGATCAAAACCCAGTGCCATTGTCCTTGGCTTCTTATTTTTAAAAAAATTTGAAAAACTAATTATTGAGGCCAACACCTGCTACACCAACGCCTGAGCCCTCTTAGTAACACTAGTAGCCACCTCAATACTAGCTGTCTACAGCATATGAATCATCTACTTTGCTTTAAAAACTAAACCTCAGTTCCCTTCTTCAATCATTATTAATGAAAATGACCCATTATTAATTAACCCAATCAAACACATAGCCCTAGGAAGTGTCATAGCAGGCTTCTTATCTCATACAATATCCCACCCACAACCATCTAAGTCATAACTATACCATGATACTAGTAACCATTGCAGGATTTGCCATCACATTAGAACTTAATAACTTAACAAATAGCCTTTCACCAACCAAGCCCTCACCTACTAAACTATTTTCAACCTCCCTAGGATATTTCCCAACAATTATATATTGAATTCTCCCTATCAAAACACTTAACATAAGCTTTACAAACAACTCTAACCTTACTAGATCTAATCTGACTAGAAAAAGCTATCCCCAAAATCACCTCCACCTTCCATACCTACACTCTGCAACCCTCAGTAACCAAAAAGGAATAATTAAGCTATATTTCCTCTCATTCCTAATTACACTCCTGTCTATCCCAGTCTTACTAAGCATTTAATTACCCCGAGTAATCTCAACAATAATAAATATACCTATAAATAAAGTTCAACCAGAAACCACTATCAACCATGCAGAGCAGCTCCACAAAGCAGCCACCCCAACACCCCCATCACCCACTAATCTTAGCCCATCACCATCATAAGCCATTCACCCACCTAAACTATTGAACTCCAACACTATATCCAACCCCTCATAATAATTAGTCACAAATAATATACTATCTCCATAAGAACACTTATCAATAAAACTCGTGATACCAATCAACCAGAGACCCATGTCTCAGGAAACTCCTCCGCAGACATAGCAGTAGTGTAACCAAATAAAATCAACATCCCCCTAAATAAATCAAAAACACCATTAATCCTAAAAAAAGACCCACCAAAACCTAATACCGCTAAACAACCTGAACACCCACTATCAAACATAACCCACCATAAATAGAAGTCTTCAAATAAGTGCCTAAACAACCTAATGAAATCAATAGACTTAAAATATAAATAGATTCTGTCATAATTTCTACATTGACTTTAACTATGACCAATGACATGAAAATCATCGTTATTTAACTATAGAAACACTTAGTGACAATCATCGGAAAAAGACACCCATTAACCAAAATTATTAACCACTCATTCATGGATCTTCCAGCCCCATCAAACATCTCATCATGCCGGGCGGTGGTGGCGCACGCCTTTAATCCCAGCACTCGGGAGGCAGAGGCGGGTGGATCTCTGTGAGTTCGAGACCAGCCTGGTCTACAGAGCTAGTTCCAGGACAGGCTCCAAAGCCACAGAGAAACCCTGTCTCGAAAAAGCAAAAAA
>NW_004949131.1:3193291-3206676 GCF_000317375.1 Microtus ochrogaster
TCTCTCCTGGGCTTACGCTTAATCATTCAAATCCTCACAGGATTATTCCTAGCCATACTCTACACATTAGGCACATCAACAACATTTTCATCGGTCACTCACATCTACCGAGACGTTAACTAATCTACCATCTACAGGCAAATGGAGCCTCTATATTCTTCATCTGCCTTTTCCTCCATGTAGAATGAGGAATCTATTATGGCTCTTACAATATAATTGAAACATGAAACACAGGAATTGTACTTCTATTTGCCATAATAGCAACAGCATTCATAGGCTATGTACTCCCTTGAGGACAGATACCATTTGGAAGGGCTACAGTAATCACCAATGTCCTATCAGCCATCCATCCCTTACATCGGAACAACCCTAGTAGAATGAATCTGAGGTGGATTCTCAGTAGATAAAGCCACTCTAACATGATTCTTCACATTCCCCTTTATCTTGCCTTGTATCATCACAGCCCTTGTATTCGTTCATCTCTTATTTCTTTACGAAACTGGCTCCAATAACCCATCAGGCCTAAATTCGGACGCAGACAAAATTCCATTTCACCCTTACTACACAGTCAAAGACTTTCTCAGCATCCTGAGAAAGTCTATTATTCTTCTTCTATTATTAGCTCTCATAATTTTGGTTTTATTTTTCCCAGATATTCTTGGAGATCCAGATAATTATGCACTAGCAAATCCACTTAACACCCTACCACACATTAAACCGGATGATATTTTCTTTTCGCTTACGCTACCCTCCAATCTATCCCCAACAAAGTGGGCAGCGTACTAGCTCTGATCCTATCCATCCTTATTCTCGCCCTTATACCCTTTCTCCACACCTCAAAACAACGAGGACTAACCTGCCCAATCACACAATGTATTGAATTTTAGTAGCTGACCTCCTTATCCACACATGAATGGGAAGCCAACCAGTTGAACACCCATTCATCATTATTGGACAAATAGCCTCTGTCGGTTATTTCACCATCATCGTAATCTTCATTCCTATTGCAGGCATAATTGAAAACAACATTCTTGACCTAGAATAAATGCCCTGATAGTATAAACATTACACTGGCCTTATAAACCAGAAATGAAAATCTTTTTCTCAGAACATCAAGAAGGAAGGACTCATCCCCCACCGTCAACACCCAAAGCTGACATTCTTTTTAAACTTCTTGTACATAAATTTATATAGGACATTAATACATTTACGTATATCGTGCATTAAATTATATTCCCCAAACATACAAGCATGCACTAACTATTATATAAGACATTAAATAACAGTGCAATCCTATTCGAGAGTCCGTATCAACAATTATGGTTTACGACCTCCATGTTGGATCAGGACATCCCAATGGTGTAGCAGCTATTGATGGTTCGTTTGTTCAATGACTAAAGTCCTATGTGATCTGAGTTCAGACTGGAATAACTATTAACTATTTCTCCCAGTACGAAAGGACAAGAGAAATGAAGCCTCCTTAACACAAGCGCCTTAAAACTAATATATGAAATTATCTGAATTTAGTAAGTTTGTGTAACTATAACCCTAGACAAGGGTATGATTAGGGTGGCAGAATCAGGAAATTGCATAAGACTTAAAACCTTGTCCCCAGAGGTTCAAATCCTCTCCCTAATAGTGTATTTCACCCTCCTAATTCCAGTATTAATCGCCATGGCATTTCTTACTTTAGTGGAATGTAAAATCCTAGGCTACATACAATTACGAAAAGGACCAAATATTGTAGGACCCTATGGAATTCTCCAACCATTCACAGATGCAATAAAATTATTTATTAAAGAACCCCTATGACCCCTAGCTACTTCCACAACCCTATTATCATGCCTACTTTATCCTTCTCGCTAGCTCTAAGCCTATGAATTCCACTACCTGTGCCTCACCCCCAGTCAACCTAAACCTAGGAATCCTATTTATTTTAGCCACATCAAGCCTATCCGTCTACTCCATTCTATGATCAGGATGATCAGAACTCCAAATACTCTATATTCGGGGCACTACAAGCAGTAGCACAGTAGTTTAAATTTATCTCAATAGACTTCCACTTGGCTGGCAGACACATCTAAGCATCAGTTGTTCACTACAACCTGCTCTGAATGGTGGCGAGCCTGGACTTCATGAAAGCTGATGTGGACCAGTCCAGCCAATATGAACACTCCCTCCCTTCAACAAAGTCTGATGAGTGCCCCATTGCCTAAATGTCCACCCACCCACACATCTTTGGCTAGCCTTTCAACCTGCTTGGGCCTGGATAACAATGCCCCAGTGTCAGCTTGAAGTAGTTGCCTAAAGGAACACGTCGTCCCATGCCCTCTATAGGTTAAAAGGCTGAGACAAGGAAAAACTCCCTGGCATGGAGTACAAGATAACTACCTATAGTGCCTGTTAATATACAGGGCCAGAGTTGTCAATTAATAGATTTATTAATTTAAGTAGTTCCGTGCCTCCTTAAAACCAGGGGCAATCTTGGGTCCTGTCATCCTTGCTTGTGAAGGGGAAAATGTGGGAGCCAGCCGTGATAAGCTAACTGTGGGCAGGTCACCTAAAGGAAGTTCTTCTAACCATTATCACCTGCCAGAGTAGAACTTGGCCATTGATAAACTTAACAAGAGGCCCGAGTCTCAGTAGTTTACCCTAAAGCAATACCTGGCTGCAGAAAGAACCACAAACTGAGATTACCTAGCACCACCCAAAAATAGACAGTCCAAAGGAAATGCCTAACATTCCAACTGCTGTAGATAGGGTCACCTCCCAGAACACACTCACCAGGTCACCTGGAGACAAATGTCAGCCAATCAGGGGTCCTAAACCTCAGAAACCCCTCACCCCAACTACTAACTATACTACTATAAAAACCCAACTCTAACTGAGCTCGGGGCTCTATGTTTATTACAATACATTGGACATATGGAGAGACTGAGTTTGTAAACTTGCATAAAATAAAGGCTCTTTGCTTTTACATACAGGTCTCGGTCTCCTTGTTGGCTTTTGCAGGAACTTCGCAGATGTGGACGTAACACCACCCTAGTAACTAGTGATTTTGTCAAGGCTGGTCCTTGACAATAAGTAGAAAAAATCAAGATAAGCATAAGTTCCTACATCTCAATAATAACCTTAATATAAGTGGACTAAATTATCTAATCAAACCTATATTCTGACTGGATGAAATTTTTAAAAGCTAGATGTTATGATACACACCTCTAATCCCAGCTTTCATTTGGCTGAGGCAAAGGATCACCATGACTTTGAGGTCAACCTAAGCTGTGTAGTGGATACCAGACCATGCAAGATCCTATATGAAAAACAAAATAAGAATCAAAAATATGATATGTATAAGAGACTCAGTTCACCAGTATAAGCACATAAGAGCTTGGAAATGAAAGTCTGGGAAATAATATTTCAAGCATATGCGATCCTAAAGTAAGTAGCAGTTGCTGCACTTTTATCTAAGAAACTAGACCAAGTGGGGAAGGATAGCAAGAGAGATTTTTTTTAAAAAAAAAAGTTACTAAATAACAATCAAAGGTTCGGCTCATCAAAAACACATTTCTGGACTGGAGAGATGGCCCTGCAGTTAAGAGCACTTGCTGTACAAGCAAGAAGACCAGAAGTCAGATCCACAGGATCCATGTAAAAGTCAACACGGTCCCAGGAATGTTTGTAATCCCACCACTGCAAGAGGTAGAGAAAGGAGAATGGCTGGGATTTGCTGCTACCAGCCTAGCCAAAGAACACAGCTCCAGGTTGAAGAGACTCAAAGGACAAGGCAGAGAATGACAGAAGACACCTCAAGTCCTCCTCTGATCATCACGCATCTGTGCACACGCACACATAGACTACACACACATAGAACACACAGAGACACACGGGGTCATCAAATGGGTTGGCAAGTAAAAGCATTTGCTGCCAAACCTGATGTCCTGAGCTCAGTCCCCAGGACCCACACTGTGAAGGAGAAAATCAACTCCTGCAGGCTGTCGGTTGACCTCCGCACATGCACTGTTGCAATGCATATGCCCATACATACACAAACATATAATATAAAATAAGTAATAAAAAGTAAATGATTGTAAATGTGTATACTTGATGTTGGAGCTCCTAAGTTTAAAAAATAAGCACCAGAGGTAGTGAGGAATTTCAGTACTCCACTCTCATCCACACAGACAAGGCGAGAAAAGCAAGAAACGGTTGAGATGGACTGACAGACATTTCTAGGACATTCCATATAGTGACTTGCAGGATACACATTCTCAGTGCACAACATTTTCTTTTGAATATGCCAAATGTTAAAGGCCACAGAGCAAATCTTGACAAATCACAAAAATTGAAATATCTTCTCTGACCATAACAGAATGGCACTACCATTGTCAACAAGAGAAACTTTTAGAAATCCTGTTAAGTTCATGGAGGCCAAACAGCAATATGTCACTGAGGAAGTTAGAAAAAAAATTCACCTTCTGAAAACACATAAAAATGGAAGCACAGCATGCCAAAGCTTGAGTCGTGCAGCGCAAAGAGCGCTCCAAGCAGAAAGTGTATAATAGTTAATTCCCCCTTTGTAAAGAGGGGGGGGGGGGAATCACCGTGTAGGACCAGTCTCTTCAGGAGCCCCAGCTGGTCCTATGTCGGGTAAATGTTAGGTAGGTCAACCCAAGGTCTGGCTGTGCTGCACACTTGGATGGTCGCTGAGATGGTCAGTCCAGGCCACTGCGGCCACCTGCCTAAGGCAAGGGGGTGGAGCCAGCTCCCCAGTGAGGGTCAGGCCAGTTCTCCTGCTGCAGTACACAGTGAGAAGCAGAGCCAGTGAAGAGCAGGGCCAGTTCCGCATGCCTCTCTGACGTCATCAGGATACACATAGGCTCTCCATGACTCCAGGAGGCCATGGGATATCACAGAGGAGTTTGTGAGGATCCAGAAACCAGAGGTCTTGAACCACACCAGTGACGTGTTGCAATGAACATTAACTAGTAAAGCTGATTGGACAAAAGAGTCTACCACTCCCAGTGCCACCAGGATGAACGAAGAGGGCTTGGAGAGGCGGGAAAGTTGAAAAAGCAAGGGGATTTTTGGAGTTTGTTTTGTTCTTGTTTTTGTTTGCTTGCTTGCTTTGTTTTGTTTTGGTTTGATTTTTTTAAAATTTTCTTTTGGGGGGCACTGCAGGGGCTAGGGGAGTATATGAGGGAAACTGGGAGGTGACCGGAGTTAGTGAAACTCCCAAAGAATCAATAAAGAAATTATGCTTTAAAAAAAGCGTATGAAGGTGGGAGAGCCATATTTTTGGGTGAAACACGGGGTATACATGATCAAGATACACTGTATATATGTATATATATATATATATGTGTGTGTGTATGAAATTGTCTAAGAATAAATAAAATATTAAAAATAAAAAGCATGGGGGAGAAAGATTTTTGTACAATCTAATGATGTAAAGACTTAGTGAAATAAGACAACCTCCAAATTTGTAGGAGAAAGGTAATAAAGATAGAGGCACCCACCTTTAATCCCAGGGCTGGGGAAACAGAGGCAGGCGGATCTCTGTAAATTTGAGGCCAGCCTGCTCTACAAAGTTAGTGCCAGGACAGCCATAGCTACACAGAGAGACACTGTCTCAAAAAAAAAAAAACCAAACAAACAAACAAAAAAAAACCAAAAAAAAAAAAAAAAAAAAAGCAAACAAATCAGAGTGGAAATAAAATATAGTCTAAAAAGAGAATACTAAAGACGAGTAAGTCAAAAGTTATTCTGTTGAAAAGATAAACAGAATTGGAAAACTTTTAGCTTAACTAACCAAGAGAGCAACAGAGAAGACAGGAGATGAAACTGAGAGATGAGAAAAGGGTACCAGGAAAAGGCGCACACAAAGGACGATTACTGGGGACTGTTTTAAAAAGTCGATATGCCATAGAACTGGAAACTCTGTAAGAAACGGACAAATATCTGTGATGTGGGATTCCTCTCTGTATGCTATGAATGTTCTGTTGTCATTGGCCAATGGCTTAACAGGGTAAGGCCAGGCTGAAAGAGATAAATAGAGAGAGTAGGCGGAGTCAGAGAGATGCCATGTAGCGGCCAGAGGAGAAAGACAGCGGCCAGAGGAGAAAGACAGGAGCTGCCAGCTGGAACCTTGCCAGTAGGCCATGAGCCTCGTGCATGGTAAAATACAAAATAATGCAAATGGGTTTAGATGTAAGAGTTACCTAGAAATATGCATAAGCTAATAGACCAAGCAGTAATTTAATTAATACACATTTTTGTGTGCTTACTTTGGGAATCTGGGTGGCCAGGAAATGAACAAGCAGCCTCCCCCAACATATCTGGACATATAGGACTTATCAAAATTGAACCAAGAGGTTCTGAATTTGAACAGACCAATAACTAATGACGGTAAATCAACATTAAAACATTTTCTAAGAAAGAAAATTACAGAGTTGAAAGGCTTCGCTGCTCAACCTTGTTGAGCTCTTAGAGAAGAACTAACATTGGCCCTCATGCTGTCCCACTGTCCCGTGGTTTGGGAGAAGATCCTTGCATACTGGTTCTATCCTGTCAGCCAGCAGTACTCTTACCAAAACCTGACAATGGCAAGAAGAAAGGAGAGGGGAAAGAGTGGGGAGGTAAAAATAAACCAGAAGACCAGTATTCCTGATGGACATAGACGCAGAAGTCCTCAACAAAATAAGAGAATCAAATTTGACAATGCAACAGAACAATCCCTACAACAAAGAGGAACATAGTGACACATCCCTGTAAGGCAGAAGCAGGAAGATCAAAGTTTGAGAGCAGCCCTAGCTACATAGTGAGCTCCATACTGGCGGTGGTGGCACATGCCTTTAATCCCAGCACTCAGGAGGCAGAAGCAGGCAGATCTTGGAGTTCCAGACTGCCTGGTCTACAGAAACGAGTTCCAGGACAGCCAGGGCTACACAGAAAACCCTGTCTTGAAAAACAAAAACAAGAAGACCTGAAAATATTAGGTATAGAGGATCAGAACTCAACATACCAATGGCTTTGTAGAATAAATAAATCCATAGCCAACATCATACGGAACTGGGGAGAAATGGAGTATTGTCTCTAAGACAACACTGTCTCTCACAGATCTCACTCAGTACAGTGTTAGACATTTTTACCAGAGCTATTCATCAAGAGAAAGAAAGAAACAGCATGCAGATAGGAAAGAGGTAAATTGTCCATTCATAGATAAAAAGATGAATGTCTTTATTCATTGAAAAATACAAGATCCCTGAAAGAGGATGAGAAATGAGGAATTCAGTAAGCTAGCAGGAAAATATATATATATATGAAAATCAGTGCTTTTCTATGTATCAATAACAAATTTGCTGAGAAAGAAATTATGAAATCAATTTTATTCACAATAAACCACACAAACAAAACTCCAGGGATAAATTTAGCTAAGGAAGTAGACTTTTACAAGGAGACCTGCAAAGCTGGTGAAAGAAACTGAAGAAACCATTAGAAGATTCCCTTAGAATCAGGGATTTACAGATTTAGCGTTATAATTACACGTCATACAAAGTGACGTACAGAGTCAACGGAATTCCTGTCAGAATATCAGTGGCATTCTCCACAGATCCCCAAATTCACATGGGGAGGCAGAAAGTACCCCACTTAGCCAAAGCAATCTTAAGCAAAAACTTGGAAGCATCCTAAATCACTTAACTCCAAGACATTTTTACTGAGCCACAGTCACTAAAACAGAATGGCGTGGACATTTAAACACCTAGACCAACAGGACAGAATTCCACGCCAGACCCGGACACACAAGTTCTGTCCATTTGTTCTCATATTTTATTGGTGCTGGGGACCCTGGATACCCTCACGCAGAAGACTGAAACTCCACCCAGGTTCCTCACTCTGTATTAACAGATCATCAGGATGTACCAAAAGCCTTAATCTGAGCTCTGAAAACGTGAGATGAATGAGAATATGGAAGAAACAACTGGCCACAGGCGAGGCTTTTTCTCAGCGGGACTCCAAAGCACGGGAAATCGAGCTAAGCCTGACAAACTTCAAAGGTTCTGCCTGGCAGTGAGCAGAGCCGCAGCCGCCCACAGCCAGGGATGCGGCTTAGTGTTGGAGGGCTTGTACTGGTGGCCTTGTCAGAGGAGCAGCCCTGATGGGTGAATCTTGGCTAGGCACGGCCGAGACCACAGACTCCAGAATGTCTTTTGCTTCTGCTGTACCCTCACGTTCGCCGCTCTGCCGCTGCCATCTTTCTCTGCTATCTGGCATTGTTAGTAGCCAGGCACACCTTGGCCCTGCCCCTTGGGAACCTGGCACCCCTCTGCTATGGCAAGCAGGTCCCTGACTGTATGCAGGTGCAAAGATCATTTCAAGAGACAAGCTCCACCCACTCCCGATCTCTCCACCGCCCCCAGGCAAGCAGGTCTCTCCCTCTCTCCCCTCCGGTTCTCGGTCTGTTTCTCTGTCTCTTTTTGTTCTCTCTTCCCTTCCCACTCCCTTTATCTCAAATAAACCCCACACCCAAACTGTCAGCATGGCGTATTCTGTCACCTGCTGTGGCCCCCACCCGCAGTGGGACCTGCACCCTAAAGATCTAAAGTATAACTGATTCTTTTTCATATATAAAAGTTGAGATTTGTGATTCCTTTAAGATTCCTTATAAGATTGCCTTTCATGATAGGTAATAAATTGATTGGTCCTTTCTTTGTAACTGCCAGTAAATGAATATCTTGCTTGCTTACACACTGCTAAATTATAACAAGTTGCTTGGGTCTCAATGTATGTCAATTCAAAGGGTTTCCAGCGAGGTGCCTGCATGCTCTTGTTTATAATACCAAGCTATATGAACAGTCTAAATGCTAACCACAGTTAAGTGAATAATAAATAGGATATACATACACGATGGTATTTTATTTGGAAGGACAGCAAACTGCCCGGGGAAGTGGTGGTAAATGCCTTTAATCTCAGCACTCGGGAGGCAGAGAGGCAGGTGGATCTCTGGGAGTTTGAAGCCAGCCTGGTCTACAAAGCGAGTTCCAGTACAGCCAGGACTGTTACACAAAGAAACAAAACAACAACAACAAACAACACCCCCCCCCGCAAAGAACCCAAAACAAAAGCAAAAACAAAAAAACAAAACAAAAAAAAAAACACCAAGAAAACTGAAATCTCACCATTTCCAGCAAAAAGGATGGTCCAGGTGGACTGAATAAAAAAGCACAATAAACCAGGTGCACAAAGATAAGCGTGAAATGTTATCTTTCCTAAGATGAAACCTGAAAAGGCCACCCTGGAAGTATGTGGATGATTACAGGGGCCATAAAACCGGCAGAGGAAGGCAAGGGTGAGGACAGGTGGGGCACTGAAGACAACTGTCCGGTTTATAGCTTGGTTTCTGTGCTGGGGCCAAAAGCAACACCAGAAAGGAAAGGGTTTGCTTCGGCTTGCAGTTTGCAGGCTCTTTGTCACTGAGGAAAGTCAAGGCAGGAGCGGAAGCAGAAACCATGGAGGACCTGGTTTAACAACTCACTCGGGGTCTTATCCAGCCTAGGCCCACCTGCCGGGGCAGCACCACCCTACAGCCGTTAGTAAATACCCACACAGACAGGCGCACAAGTGATTCTAATGGTGGCAATTCCTCAACAGACGTTCCTTCTTCCCATGTGACTATGGTTCGTGTGAAATTGGCAGCACCGACGCTAACGATGCCAGCAGTAAGTGCATATTTAATGCAAAGTTAGCATTTTCCCATCACGTGGCCATCTTATTTATTTAATTTCAAGTGTATTGGTGTTGGAACTGAGTTATAGACATGTGTGAGCTGCCATGTGGTGCTGGGAATTGAACTCGTGTCCTCTGGAAGGGCATCTTACAACATAGAAGAGCTGACTGGGATGCTTTTAGTTTCCCCCCCGAAAGGCAAAGTAATACTTCACAATGAGAACAACTCAATCCTGAGTTGTGTTTCTGTCGTCCTATTGTATGACAAGGTGTGTGGGAATGGGGGGGGGCATCATCTGCCCTCTCTGAGTGTCAGTTTTCCTATCAGGACTTTTATTAGTCCTCTGCTAACTACTAACCCCACTCTCCCCGTTAAGGACAGATTGTCCGCTGCCCCTTTCAGCTGGCTCTGCCTTCCCCAGTTCTCACAGCTGACAGAACTAAGATCATCATTCAGTGGGTGTGGGGTTCCCAGGAGAAGGATTTCCTGGGTTGGATGCCTTGGACTAGGTAGGTGCTTAGATCCTGAATGAGAAGCCAGACTGGGATGAAGTCAGGTTCAAGGTGAAACAGGGAAAAAAAAATTAGTAAATTTCCCTTCAATGCCAAATACATTCAGCCTTCAAAATTCTGAGATGGACTTTCCTTTTTCTACACTAGAATAAGAGTGAGTGTTGTTTCTTAAAATGTCTATAATTGGCCAAATAAAACCAAGAAATCATATTTTTAAAACTCGTCCCAACCCTTTCTGATTCCAAGGTCCTGCAAACAGAAAGATGTGAGAAAGGTCTAGGCAGATCACAGGTGGTTCTCCTTTTAATTACTCTTGGCCGAGGTTGCTCGGCAGTAGGGTCTCTATGAACCAGGGACCACCATGAAAGTCCGCTTGGCACAGTGGTACTGGAGAATCTTGGGGGCAGCCCAAGGCTGGCCTCAGGCTCCTGTGGTTATTTCTTAAGGAAACCCGGATCACCCGCCCCCAACACCCTAATGCTTGCAGCAGAACAGTGGACACAGCATCCCCATACTGTCCCCCGACCCCATACTGAGCTTGCAGTCTAGTGGCAAAGTCATCGAGGCGCGGCAGATAGCACGTTGCAGGCCTAGCTTCCACTCTCTGGTTCTAGTTACTACTTTTGGTTTTTCTAGCCATTTTGAAGTCTTTCCCAGCCCTTCATGCTTGAAATACCTGACTTGGGAATGGAGGAGACGCATCGTAGGAACCAGAAAAGAGCAGTTTCTCAAGAAAAGAATAGGCCTGAGTGTAAGCCCAAGAACCTTCTGTGGTCCTCCTGTACAGCTGAGCATGCTTCTGGTACTGGCGGCAAAAGCCAAACCAAATGTCTTCCAGAAAGGACCCTAAAGAAAGCCCTTACCGTCCACGTGAGCTCATCGGCGGTATGTTAGCGTGATGGAATACCGAGTTCTGTTCCTAGCACCCATTTTGGGCGGCTCACAAATGCCTGGAATTCCAGCTTTCCAGCTCCCTGGGATCTAAAACCTCTAGGCTCTACAGACACCTGCACCAATGAACGATGTACACACACTTTAAAATAACTTTTTTTTTTTGAATAAGAAAGAAAGAGTTTGGCTCACAGTTTCATCCGTGGTCGATCATCTCCTTGCTTTCAGTTGGTAGAGGAAGAGGCAGCTAGCTGGTCAGGTGTTCGGTGCTCTGAGGGCCAAGGGTTAGAGGAGGAGCCAGGGTCCCAACTCCCTTCCAGATAGGACCCGCCTTTTAAAGGTTGCACGGGCTCCCAACAGTGCCATAGGCTGGTGCCCACGCTTGACACACCCCGTGAGGCATTTAAGATCCAAACTAAAACACCTACAAGGGAAAGCCCTCGCAGGCTTTGAGACCAAGCTGAGGGCAGATGACTCAGCTAAGGTAGCTCCTTGAATTCTCCAACACTTCCTCCTGGAAGTAACCCAGCGGTCTTTGCCAGAGAACTTCAGCAGGGTCACCTTTGCACTCCAGTGTTTCCAAACGCCAGCTTGGAAACGGAACGGTTTGGGCTGACGCGGCCCATGGCAACCACGTGCGTGTTTTATCTTTGCCCCGCCTTAAGAGGCTAGGCATAAACTCCACTAGAGACACTAGAGAATGCAACTGCAACGCAGACATCAGAAACCCAGTAACAGGCCAGACTGACGCTTTTAACTTTCTGTTTATTTGGGGTGGGAAACAGGGAGCATGTGGAAGTCTGTGGGCTTTCTCCGTCCTCCAGAGATCAAACCGAGGTCAAGCTTGGTGACAATTATCATTTCCCCACTGAACCACCCTGCTGGCCCCAGGCTGACACTTTAGAGGACAGAATCTCAAGTAGTTGGCCTCTTCTGGTGTGGACGTCTTCCACGGGATAGTGTTGGTCCAACTCTTTGCTCTCTTGGCCCAACCCACCTTCGGCCCCACCCACCTTTCACCGTTTCCTGAGACCTAGACTTCTTAAGGCCTTCTTACGTATTGTTTTTCTTCCAGCCCCTTACATTTCTGCTCTGAAGACAGGAAATGCAACAGAATGCTCTAGCCGATTCCAGAGTGGAGGGGAGAAGAGAGGAGGCAACAGCTGAATTAAGCAGCCGCTGATTAAGCAGCCGGTGATAAGCGGTGCAGCAAACGTGGAGTTCACGAAGCCTTTTTTTTTTTTTTTTTAATTTAGAAGCTGTGACAGCTGGGCCTCCCTGGAGTTATGTGAGGATGAGACAACCCAACCTGGGTACCCAGCTCACTGCCTGTTTTACACATTGCCTGACGTATGTAAATCCTGTGTGTCTGGGTGGTGGTGGGAGCTGAACCTAGGGCTTCATCTGCCATTTTAATCAAGTACTGTTGGCTGGACCACAGTTAACTTTTATATGTTAACTTTCATGATTATTTTCCAGGTCTCACTAACTTGCTTGGGTCTGTCTTTGTATAAGAGGGTTTGTCTGAGCCAGGCCTTTCCATGAGGGATTAAGGAATGATAATGAAGAGTTCACACACACACACACACACACACACGAACAACCCCCCTTTGGCTCACCTGTTTAACATGTCCAATTAAAATGAAACACCTCATCCTAACATGGGTTCCCCCTTTACCTTCACAGACTGCCTTTTGCCAGTGTGCCACGTGTGTCTCCTCTCTATCCAGAGGCAGGTCCTTTGTCTCTCCAGGACGAACATCCCTCCCCCTTCCCCTAATCCCCGCCTCTTCTCCCTCATCATCTGCATCTGTCTCCTTAAAAATCACACCTGCAGGGTCATTTGCTGCCGGTTTCTGCCTGAGCCAAAAAGCAGCCATTTTCCGTTTTAACTTTTCTTCCCTGCTTAATAAAGGATCTCTCTGTGAAAATGGGTGTTTGGGTGTGGTTTGTACCTAATCCAGGAGGAAGAGCCTGCAGTGCAGGGTCTCCTTCGGATACGAAGGGAGGTATTATCTGAATCCCCTGGGAAATAGTACCCAGAGCCTGGATTTGTGGCACCCAGACTCTTGCTGGGAATGAAACCAGACAAAGCTTAAAACTTAAAAGATCTTGTCCTCGCCGGGCGGTGGTGGCACACGCCTTTAATCCCAGCACTCGGCAGGCAGAGGCAGGCGGATCTCTGTGAGTTCAAGACCAGCCTGGTCTACAAGAGCTAGTTCCAGGACAGGCTCCAAAGCCACAGAGAAACCCTGTCT
>NW_004949131.1:3206776-3219297 GCF_000317375.1 Microtus ochrogaster
TCTCTGTGAGTTCAAGACCAGCCTGGTCTACAAGAGCTAGTTCCAGGACAGGCTCCAAAGCCACAGAGAAACCCTGTCTCGAAAAAAACAAACAAACAAACAAACAAACAAAAAAAGATCTTGTCCTCATCTCTTCCACATCTACAAGAAGAAAGCCTGGGACGCGGTTTTCTGGTTTTATTTTAACTGGGGTCAAACAATACAACAAAGTGCACGGATTTTAGGTGCTCTACGAGTTTTAATGACGATCAGTTTGTCATCCAGATCAAAACAAAGGGCGTCCCTAGTGCAGGAGGCTGTTCCCCTCTTCCCGCCCACACCCAGAGGTGACTGCTGACTCTTACCACACTTCCAGTCTTATCTGCTGCTTTTTCTTTTCTCATTTCCTTTATTTTCTCTTCTTTCCCATCTTCTGTCCTTCCCTTCTCCCTCCCTGGTCTTGAACCCTGTATAAAAGTTACTCGTGCCTGGCTTTTGTTAAACGTCTAGCCTATGGAATTTCCCTTTGTGGTCACGTGGACCCACTGTTGATCCCTCTAAGGTTTTCCTATGAATATAGCGCAACACATCCATGCACTCTGCTGTGCAAACAGAGCTAGGGCTGTTCCGAATAAGACGGCTATGATTATCCCAATAAAGTATTTTGGGAGAAGTTTCTGCCAGGTACAAATACCCACATGTGGCATTGCTGGGTGAGAAAGGCAGGAAATACTTAGCTCCAAGAGTGTGTCGCCCAGGTGTACACACTTGGCCCACCCGCCCACTAGTTTTTGAACATATCACAAAGCAGCTTCTCCATCGGCGTGTTCCCTATGGTCTTTCGGAAGAAGAGGAGCTCGATGCGCTCAGCAGTGATGAACCTCAAAGACGGGAGCAGGAGGAGCAACTTCCCAAACCTGAACAGGAGAAAGGATGCTGTCAGGCTTAGGGCTAGCTGCTGAGCAAGGCGGTCCGGGAGGAGGGAGGCGTGCCCAGGGCCTGCCAGGGGCATTTCAAGGACAGACCCCTGTGTTAGACGGCTCACTTCCATCTTCCCTCTGGTAGGAGCATGAAAACAGGGCCTCGAGAATATTGTCCATTATGTGTCAAGACTATAGAATGAGAAGTTACTTCTTTGCACGTGTATGTGGGGTGTGTGTGTGTGTATACACTCTTGTTGAGAGCATTTCTCTCTCTCTCTCTCTGTGTGTGTGTGTGTGTGTGTGTGTGTGTGTGCTTATCTGTTCAGGTGGAAGTTGAGGTCAAACATCTTCCTGGCTCACTCCACTTTGTTTTACTGAGGCAGGGTCCCTTGCTGAACTGGACGCTGACCGATTCTGGCTAGTCCAGCTAGCTAACTTGCCCCAGGGAGCCACTGCATCAGCCTCCCAGTTCTGGGATTAGAAGCACTGCCAGGTCTGCCGGCCTTTGTGCCAGGTCCTGGGTCTGAGCTCCAGTCCGGTCTCCATGTTGTGCAGCCATCTCCCAGCCTGTGAGCCATTCCTGATAGCTTTTATAGATTTATTCATTGATCATATGCACAATGTAAGTTATATTAGTTTTACGTATAAGAATATGAATTCCTGTCTGTGAAACACCTATGATGATAGTAACTACTACGGAAACTATCTGAAGTCAAGGGAGAAAAAAAAAATCCAACCTAGCTTCAAGTAAGAACCATTTGTTAAAACAGAGGTCCCAGTGCAAAAAAACAAAACAACAACAACAAACAAAGAAAAGAACAAAAAAAAAATCAGAACCAGACATCCGTGGGAGGAAGTCATACAGCTGGGGCCACCAAGATGCTGTGCTCCACCGAGACCTCTGCTTTCACTGGTCTAGGGAGGAGGAGAAGGAACTGTGAAGTCTGAGAGTCACTGCAAACTGTGGGTATGGACCTACCTGGTAGACAGTGATAGGTGATTGCCTCATGAATGGACTTTTAAAATTAAAATAGAAAATAGACACCAAAATGGAGACTGAGGATATTATAACTCATTAGATAGAAATTTTTTTTTGTGGTTTTGTTTGTTTTTTTAGACAGGGTTTCTTTGTATAGTCCTGGCTGTCTTGAAACTCATTCTGTAGACCAGGCTGGCCTTGAACTCACAGAGATCCGCCGCCTCTGCCTCCTCAGGGCTGGGATTAAAGGCAGGCGCCACCACTGTCATTTGGCCAATGGGCTCCAGTCCCAGTAGCTTGTAGCCTATGTGTGGTTGAACAAACCTGCCATCTTCCTAGTGCTTTGGAAGGAGAGGCAGGAAGATCAGGAGCTGAAGCTTACCCCAGCAGCATGGCGAGTTCAGGGCTAGCTAGGACAATATGAAACTTAGTCTTAAAGCAGTGTGTCAGAGTGGATCATACAAAGCAAGTGTGGGTTTTAGTGTCTCTGTGTAGGCTGTGCTAAGGTACATTGACCCAGAGACTGGAGACCCTGCAGTGATACTTAGTTCTGCCTGGAGCAATTAAAGGGCAAAAGTAATCCCAAGAGTCTGTGTGTGCAGAGGCCAGAGATCATCTTCTTCAATCACTCCCCACCTTATCTATATTTTCTGTGTGTATGTGTACACATGCCTGTGAGTACACACACACATACAATGTATCCACATCCGTGTGTTGGAGTATATACCCACAGAGGCCAGGAGAAGACACTGAGCATCCTGTACATCCCTGCTTTCTTCCTTTGAGATGAGGTTTCTTTCTGAACCAAAACCTTGTTATTTAGGCTGCCTGGACAGAGAGCTCCTGGGATCTGACTGTTTCTGCTGCCCAACACTGGTTTTTATTTATTTAGCCTGCTTTACCTAGCATTTTCAGCATTTTCACATGGGTGCTGGGGATTTGAACTCATGTCCTCATGCTTGCACAGCAAATGCTCTTATCTACTGAGCCATCTCCCTAGCCCTTCCTCCATGTGTCTTGAGACATGGTCTCTCAACTGAACCTGGAGCTCCTCAGTTCAGCTAGGCTGGCCGGCCAGTGAACTCCATGGATCCACCCGTCTCCACCCAATTCAGTGCTGGGCTGACAGACACATGCCACCATGCCTGGCTTTTGTGTGGGTTCTGGGGATGCATACTCAGGTCCTTAAGTTTGCTTGGCAGATACTTGAGTAGTTCCCCCTGCCCCTACATAGAAAACCTTCCTCAGTATTTTTTAAATGTGATACATGATCAGGTGCCTCTGAGGGGACCAGGGAGACCCCTGGCTTCTGGATGTCTGTGTCAGGGCTTAGCGCCGACATTTCACCATGCTCTCTGCTCCTGCACCACATGGTGCTAACCTTGCCTACTGGAGAGGGGCTTCAGGATGCTCCTGCCGCCAGTTCTTCGAAAGAATGTAGATAATGTGGTCTAGAATGGTCCACAGAAGCCTGGCTGAGTGGGATAAACCAGCTGATGTTTCAGTGTCTTTCCTGATGTTAAACTAAGTCGGGACCCTCCACCTGTATCTACCACCACCACCCAGCCTGTGCCGGCCACATCCGTGTTCACTCATGCCTGACTTTTCTGCATACCATCTCCGTGGTATACCTTCCACACTTCCTCCAGAGCTTGGCAAGCTCCTTCCAGACTCTCAACTTTCAAGTTCTGAAAGCCCATTGCTCCCAAATGCATCTCTTTGCTCCTTCCCTGCCTTTAGCCAAGGGTTAAATCTGTCCCTTTCTAATTCCCAGAGTTCCTCCCTGTTGTCTGTCTCCTGCTCCCTATGGTCACTCCCCACGGCTATGACCGACGGAATCTCCCGGAGAAGTTGCTGCTCTGCCTGTTGTGCCCACAGCCACAAAGTCTGCATGAGATCCAGTCCTGGGCATGACGCCTCCTCCCACAGACTCTCTGGTGTTCCCCTCCACCTCTCTCGTCAATGTGCCTTCAGTGGCACGCCAAGCTCTAATCGGGCTGGTCCCAGGGCAACTCTCTGCCTCAGTCTCCCACCTTCCTACCAGCAAGACTCTTTTGATCCTTCTTTTTTTTTTTTTTTTTTCGAGACAGGGTTTCTCTGTAGCGTTGGAGCCTGTCCTGGAACTCCCTTTGTAGACCAGGCTGGCCTCGAACTCACAGAGATCCGCCTGCCTTTGCCTCCTGAGTGCTGGGATGAAAGGCATGCGCCACCACCGCCCAGTCTCTGTACTGGACTCCTGCCTAAGGATGCGTACTTCTGGTCTCTACCTTTACAGATAAGACTTTCTCTTCTCTTTAGACCCTATCCTGGGATGGAGACAAGGTCCCTGTCAAAGGCTAGGGTCATAGAAGGGCACACCTGCGAGCCCAGCACTTGGGAAGTAGAGACAGGAAAACTCCAAACGTAAGACCAGTGTGGGACATAAATTCAAATCCTGTCTTTAAAAAGTAAAAATTTAAAAGTCTGGCCTTTGCTATCCCTTCAGATACAAGTCACTCTCCACGCCTGGCCCGGTGATCCTTGTCTTTCATGTGACTACACGCCGAGCACCCGTCCCTGCAGCTTCTGTCTTTTGGTGCTCTCCTGGGACCTGGCACTGTGTCTGTCCACAGGAGATGTTGGGCTGACTGAGCCGTTTATCCTGTCTAAGCAGGGAAGCCCAGAGATGGTGCGGGAGAGGCAGGTAGAGGGAGGGAGGAAGGCGAGGAGGGTAGATGGATGAGTAGGTCATTACTGTCACCTAACAGGCTGGCTGGGGTGGTGAGCCTTGCTATGCTGGCTGAGCATCACTTGGGACTGGTCCTGCAAAGCCTCCACATGCTCAGGATCCTTCAGGCCGCGCGTCTCTGGGGAGAAGCAGAACCAGTGAGCTCCCTTCCAGAAGCCTGCCCGATCCCACAACACCCAAAGTATCAGGCCACACTGTTTTCTCTGCTCCCCCCTTCCCCAGAGGAAGACTATCCATCTATACCCAGGTGGGTTTATGAGGGGCCTAGCAGAAGGAGGTCACCAGAACCCCTGAACCCCTCTTCCTCCTCTTTTTTCCCCCAAATTCCCAACCTTGTCTCTAGAAAACTTGGGCCAGGGCTCAGTACCGGGTTTGAAGAGGACCAGGGCCTTCATGCAGGCAAACTCTGTGGGGTCTACTGCCAGTGCACGGAACCGGGAGATGGTCTCCTGCAGGAAGCGCATCTCTGCAGTGGCCAAGACCAGCCTGCTCTGAGAGCCTCCGGAGGCCTCGGGTGGTGCCAGCAGTGGGCAGCTATCCAGGGGCAGAGACCATTGTATGGCTCCAAGGAGGAAAAGTTCATTCCACGCCTCTTCCAGCAAGATTACCTGTTATCAGAAAGGGTTCAAGCGTCAGCACAGGTACACAGTTCCTAGTGGTCCCCTGCCTGCCACTTTCTCCAGGGACAAAAGGGCTGCTCCTAGGTGCCCAGAGTCTCCTGTCCACTGCCTACACAGGCTCTGGCTCAGCTATCTACATAGCTACCTAGGTTTCCAGATGCCTGTGGATTCTCTCCAGAGCTGTGGCTGGGCCATTCAGGATAAGCCTAGAGCCCAGGGATGCTGGACAGCCTTCAGGTGATTCCAAGAGTGAGTTCAAGAAACTGGGTGACTTTTCAAGCTGTTCCCTCCAAACACACAGCACATCTGGCAGTCACTCTCTCCCAGATCAGTGTGAGATCTTTGCCTGCTCAATGTGGAAAGGCTGGGGTGACACTCAGGCCTGAAGTAATGGAAAGTCTGCACTCTAAAGGTACCAGGGTTAGCCACTTTGTTGTGCGGGGTATGCAGATCGCTGTCTCGAACAGAATGGCCATCGTTCAGGCAGTGTGCGGAAGAAAAGACAATGGACCCAGAGAGCCACAGGTCTTACTTTGCATCCCAGGCTCTATGCATCTCGGGTGCACATCCTTCCCCCAGAGACATACATACTTACTTACACTGCCCTGACCATTCCCAACTCAGAGACACATGTACCCCTCGGTCACCATCTGAGTTGTGTAAGCCTCCATCCCTCACCAGCCCAGGACTATATGTTCCCCCAAGCTGGCTGGCCTATGACTTTCGACTGTGTCTGGTCCAGCTCCAGCCGGCTGGCTGTGTGGTGTACCTGATCCCGGAAGGGCAGGTTGGAAAACACAGGCAGGTTTTTGGCCCATTTGACGGCCATGAATAGTAGGCGAGCTGATGTCTCGTGGATGCCATCCAGGCTGCAGGGAGATGCAGGGAACTCGGGGTCGTTGCTGGTGACATCAATATTCTCTTCAGCTATTGAGGGAGGAGGTTGTGGTCTTAGTGCCCACTCTGCGGAAGCCGGGGGAGAAAGGTCCATGCCCACTGCCCTTCCACTTACCATCCTCTGGCTCCAGCTTAGCACAAGTTTCGGCGGTGATAAGGCTGGCCATAAAGTGGTGGCCCATGGCTCTGGCTGCCGATGAAGACGTGGGGCCTTGGGAACTGGGCCCTGCCAAGGCAGGGGAGGCCGCCAAGGGCTCAGGTCGGGGATCATTGCCTGTTTCCATGCTGTCCAGCTGGACGTGGGCCATGCTTCGGGGTTGTCGTTCATTCTGCACAGCTTGGAAGGCAAGGAGACTCAGGACACCCCAAGGGCCTCGGCAGTGCTACTACCTGCTCTACTGCCTTTTCCCACCCCGCTGGGCCCACCACTCACCATCCTGGTTCATGCCTGCTTGTAGGCACTTCTTCAGTCGGCAGGCCTGGCACTGGTTGCGATGGGCCTTATCCACTGGGCACATTCCTGCCCCCACCTGGCATCTGCGGAGGACAGGGAGCTCCTGGGGGCCAGCGTCATGCCCAGGCCCTAGGCCTTGAATCTGGACATTCGCTTTCCCCAAACAACCTCCACCTGTGCTAAGCACACTGGGGCAGGCCGGCGGAGCTGGCGGCACCTGTAGATGAGCCTCCGCCTCACGCTCCTCTTGAAGAAGCCACTGCAGCCATTACAGGCGTAGATGCCATAGTGCTTCCCGCTGCTGCTGTCTCCACACACGCGGCACTGGAGTGAGGGGCCCACGCCTGAGTGGGGAGACAGGACTGGACTGAGATGGCTGCACCACCCCCCATTCATCCTTTTCCAAGTCTTCAGGTTCCCACCTTCCCAATCTAGACGGTCATGCTACTCCCATCTGGAAAAGCAGCTTCCCCACTGTGGCATCAATCCCTCCTCTTAGCATCTCCGCTCCCTTCACAGCCTGTTTCCAGCAGACATCCACGCTGCCTCCACTCTCCCAGCCCCCTTCCTTCCCTGTGGGGGGCTGCAGGCTTTCGTGAGAGCAGTCATAAAACACGCAAGAGCACCCATTGCCTTCCTCAGCAGCTCCACTGTTTGGTCCTGATCCGTGGGCCTCTGAGTTTCTAGGACTTTGGGGTTGTCAGCAGACCCCTTCATGCTCACTACAGCCTGGGGACTGGGACCAGATGGCTCCAGCTTCTCTCCTGGCCCTGGAACCTACTGCTTGTAGTCTCTTCCTCAAGGGCCCATACCTCACCTCCAGACATACCTGTGGGATCCTCTCCAAGGCCCCACCTGCCCGGGGACTCCTTCTTGGAGGCTGTCACAGCCACGGCCACAGCAGAGGCAGCCACTGTAGCGCTCATTGGGTACGGAGGTCCCAAGGGCAGCCTGTCAGCTGTCTGTGAGCAGCTGCCCAGCCCAGCCTATATCTCTGTCTACTGTGTCTGTCGGTGCCCGGTTCTCCTCTGCTTCCCTCCCGTGTGAGTTAGGAGCTTTTCCTTCTGGAGCTTGGCTCTGGGTCCAGACTTCTCCCAGCACAGCTCTGGATGCAGTGTGTGATCCTCTTAATCTTTACTGTCTCCACAGGGGATCAACCGGCCACACCTGCAGCCTTACCCAGGTGCCCCGGGAGCCGCTCAGTCCTGCTGTCTTCACATCGACTCCCAGGCTGCCCAACATCCCGGTCCATTCTTTGCTGTCACTGTTCCTGCACACACTGCACAGGACAAAGGAGCCCGGCTGACACTGCATGCGCTCGACTATTACCCAATGACAAATCTTCTGAGGGGGGCCTGTTGTCGACCCCACCTTCCCAAGGACTTTAAATGTTTTTAGTGACATTTGCTATGTATTTGAGGCATGGGTGCCTGTGTGGGTCCCTGACCCTGGGTGCTTACTCACTTCGGGTCCTGGGAGGCCCGCCCCCTGTCCTGATAAAGGACCGTGTGGGGCCCGTGCTTTGGGGACCTGCCCTCTGGAAGGCTGGCATCAGCAGATGTGTCTCTGTTGTCGAGTGGAGGGTGTTGGGTAGGCTGGGGCCAGTGGAGAAGCTGGTGGGCATTTCCCCATGGCATGATGCGGTGGGACACAGCTGTCTGGAGCAGGTTCTGAGTACTCAGGTGGCCTCCACCTCCTCCCCTGACCTGGACTCCAGTGCCAGGCAGTCTCTCTGCTGAACCCGAGTCCCCCTACCCAGCTTATACCCGGGATGGTTGGAGGGTGACAGAGTGAGAGTCTGTGCCACAGGAAGAGAGGTGAGGGCAAGGGTAGGTCCACCTCCACGATATCCCTGCTGTGATGGGCCATGCTTCTCTGAGCAAGTGACTGTCTCTATAAGCCTTGCTTTCCTCCAAATGCATGTCTTCCAGGGTGGCTGGGAAAAACGAAGTTAAATAGTACCGAGAATGTGTTTTGGAACCTGGTACTAAGAAGGCTGAAGCGGCACCCCAGTGAACACCCCGTCCTGTCCCTGCCAGTCTACCCTTTGCCATCTTCTCCCTGGGCACAAGCAGGGCAGGAAATAGCATGTTGGTCTGCAGGGGAGGGGAGTCCCATCCTCAGCCGCCCTTGCCTACAGGGTGGGGTAAGGCATTAGAGCCTGGGAGCTTCTAGAGGGATCATGGAGTTAAGGGAACAGAAGGGTGGGGCATGGCCCCCTAAGTGGGGCTAACCCTCACTGTGACAGGGAAGCACTATTGGGGATTTGGAAAGTCAGCTCAGGGGCTTTGCAGGGTGATCCACCGAGGCCCTGAGCCTCTCGCCTGCCCTCTCTGTCCTCACTCCAACCCAGGCTGGAAGCTCCCGTTAGCAGTCAAGCCAGGGTATTACCGCCCAGGTCTGTACTCAAAACATGACATCAGTGTCACACATCCAAAGGCCACCCTAGGAAGGCTTCCATCCTCTTTGTGGGCAGTCTCAAAGGCAGACATTCACGGCTTCCGTGACAACTCCACGCCAGGCTCTCACCAGAGTCTCTGTCCTCAGCTCCTCACCCAAGATCTTGCCCCCACATCCCACTCATCCCCAATTGACCCACGCAGACATGTAAGTGGGGCCCAAGGACTAGGCAGAGGGACCAATCAGATGCAGGGGTAGAACGGGTCAGGCTGAGCTGAGGGTGTCCAGCCAAAGAACCAATGCGGAGGGCAATGGAGAACCCGTGGGTGTGGAAGGGACGGTGGGGAGGAGGAGGCAAAGATGAAGTCTGGGAGCTCTGGGAAAGTGTTTGGAGACCTCTCACACAAACCACCCCCTCACTGTGACCCTGCAGAGAAGCTGACACCGAGCCTCAACTCAGAGCTGGTAGACTGAGTCAGAGAGGCCCAGAGTGGGGAGGTACACAAGCCACACAGCTGTGGAACAGTAAAGAGGGAGGGGCAGAGCTGGGTGTGAACAAGTGCAGGTTCACCCCAGAGTCTCACAGTGAGACACCGGGGTGAACTTGTGGCTGGAGGCGGGGCCAGATGAAGGCAGGCCCCAGGGCGTGAAGCGTGGTGCCTGACCAGCAGTAAGTCTGGCAGCATTTGCTGAGCTAGGTGCACATCTCCTTCCTCAGCTCTAGAGCTGGTGGCTGTGTCTTGGGGATGGATGGGAGGTGTTCTGTCCGTGGTTAGTGGGGTGGAGGGAGCCAGGGTGAGGCCCACACCAAAGGGAGTTTTTTTTCTTCTCTCCCAGGTGGCCTTGAGCCTCTCATTTGGGACTGACAGTATAGAGGCGGGACCGAGGAAGGCATAAAGTCCTAGGTCGCCCCAGGGGAACCTTGGGGAGGCTTCGTGGCAAACTGAGCCCAGCAACAGGAGTTTGAGTAAGGGGGTGCCTAAGGGGCACCCCTACCCATCCCTCCAGACCTGCTCAGTATCCCCTCAACCTGCCCATTCTCTACTGCTAGGTCTCACGCAGGGCCAGGCCCTGTCCTTGATGTTGAAGCTTCCTCTGGGTCTACTTTCTCTCTTCTGTCCCGATGGAAGATTCCAGAAATAGGGTTAGAGTTTAACTTAGAATCTGGTCAGAAGGCATTTAATGGACAGAAGTTCTGTTTCTGAATTTGTCTCCCCGACATTCATCTTTGGCAAGCTGGGCTCCCTCAGAATTGAGCTGAGCAGGAGAGAACAGTAAAATGGTGAACTGACAAGAAAGACACCGTGTGGGGTCAGCTGAGCCTGGGAGGGGTCCCCTAGCCTGTGACCGCCAGCTGCTGGGGCAGACGCCAAAGGATTACTCAACTCAAAGCCTTGAAACTGCTGACAAAGCCACCAGAGGCCACCTCACTAATGCAATTATTCCTCTAGGGGACAGGTCAGCAATTTCTTCTGACTCCCCAGACGCCTGGGGTGGGTGGTGAGCCTGGGGCGAGCTGCAGTACTGACCTCCTTAGGTCTGGGCTTGGAAGTCCATAGCTTCAGTCTGGCTCTGCCTGGCAGAGGAGGTGTCTCCTGAGGCCCAGGCTTGGGGCTGTCCTGCCAGGGTGGGATGGCAGCTGCTGCCTGTCAGTTTGATTGGTTTTTGTTCCAGCAGCTGCGGGTCGACAGCATGGGATCCCTGGACCAGATCTTCCCTCCCGTGGTTTACTTGGCAGAATCTCTTTCCTGTACTCTAGGCTGGCCTCAAGCTCACTATGCAGCTGAGGATGACTTTGAACTACTCTTCTTTACTTCTATGTTGTTTTTTGGCAACTTCATACATGTATAAGGTACATTCTGATTATTATATCCTTCCTAAATCCCCCCCCCCCCCCGCGACCTGCATCGTACGCCCCCTTCCCTACAAATTCCCTTCAAACAAACACATTTTGACTTTGTGGGCCTTTTGTTTTGAGACCCAATGAGTTTAACTGGAAACGCCTGTATAACCATGGGATTGAGCTGGAAGGTTCCTCAGTGGCACACAGTGACTAACTGCCCCTCCCTCAGGATCTATTGGTAGCCAGTATTCGGGGGAGAAGGGCCCCATAAGGTTCTTTCTGATGCATATTTACTGCGGACAGACCCAGTATTGCGTAGGCAGCTGTAGCTGCTCTCGGGTTAACCTTGAACTTCTGATCCTCCCACTCTGCCTCCTTAGTGTTGGGATTACCGTGCGAGCCACTGCACCTGGTTTGTGTGATTCTGGGACTGGTACCAGGGCTCCATGCACACCAGGCAAGCACTCCGCCAACTGAGCTATACCCAGGTATCCTCCCCCTCTCTTTCTGAACAGCTACAAGTTGAGTGCGTGAGCTCTTCAGAGCTAGAGGCCTAGGTGATGTCACTTCCCAAACCTAACCAAGCAGACATTTCCCGAAGACTGACTCCTGCAGCATTTTAGTGAAGCATCCACCTGTGGATGCTGTGTGTCCACCCTTCCTACAGAACCCCAGGCGACCGCCTCAAACAGTGGGCGCTCTGCTGCTCTCTCCACTTCAAAGCCAAGACAGTGTTTCCAGCTTGATTTCATCGGTCTCAGGAGACTGAAGATCACAGGATGTCCAGCTCCTTGGCCTGGCCTTCCTGAGGCAATGGCTTCTTTATCTAGCACCGGCAGAACTCAGAGAGGCAGGCACTCGTGGACAGACTTGAGCAGTTTCTCAACAAAGGCTCTTTATTCTGCTCTCTAGATAACATTTAGGAGGAATCAGAAATTCCCCTACACAGCTGCCCAGTCCATCAATGGAGAAGTCTTCGCCCTGAAGCATTTTGAAGACCTAGAAGACCCTGTCCTAGGCTCCAGCTGCAGGGGATTTGCTTTCTTCCTTCACCTGAGATGACCAGCAGTGATCCTATCTGGGTCAACTCTTCCCTCCTGCCAGGCTCTCTGAAGGGTGGGCCCCTCTGGCCCCTAGCAGAACAGTGTGTGTGTGTGTGTGTGTGTGTGTGTGTGTGTGTATGTGCGCGTGCGTGCGTACGTGTACACAAGTGCATACACTGGAAGAGGACAGAGGCATCTTGTCTTACCTTATTCCCTTGAGACAGTTTCTCACAGAAGCATCCCAGTGCAGCCTAGTCTGGCTCCTGAATCTGCCCACATCTTCCCCCAACACTGGGATTCCAGGCACACACAACTATGCCTTACCTTTAAGTAACTGCCAAGGATTTGAACTCAGATCCTTGTGCTTATACAGCAACCACTTTATTTACTGAGCTGCCTCTCTAGGCTCCTACTAGAAGAATATTCTAGAATCATCACAGCAGAAGCTCTCATCAGAAGTAACATTTTTTGCTATTTCCCGATGAATAAGTATTGCTGCAGCACACAATGCCTGTCTGCGCTCTACGCGCTACCATACAGTTGGCGAGCTTCGGGCAAGGGGCTGGAGGTTGAAACGCACAAATACACACACACACACACACACACACACACACACACACACACACAACGCCCATCTGCGCTCCATGCGCTACCA